>NC_136261.1:242507987-242535487 GCF_964187855.1 Myxine glutinosa
TTCTGCATCTATTTTGAATATTTTGAATTTGTTATTTATATATATATATATATAATTATTTTTTTTGGTGGGACAGCTTCTATTTTGCATCTATTTCTGCATCTATTTCTATTTCTGGATCTATTTCTGGACTTCTGCATCTATTTTGAATATTTTGAATTTGTTATTTATATATATATATATAATTTTTTTTTTTGGCGGGACAGCATCTATTTTGCATCTATTTCTGCATCTATTTCTATTTCTGGATCTATTTCTGGACTTCTGCATCTATTTTGAATATTTTGAATTTGTTATTTATATATATATATATAATTATTTTTTTTGGTGGGACAGCATCTATTTTGCATCTATTTCTGCATCTATTTCTATTTCTGGATCTATTTCTGGACTTCTGCATCTATTTTGAATATTTTGAATTTGTTATTTATATATATATATATATAATTATTTTTTTTGGTGGGACAGCTTCTATTTTGCATCTATTTCTGCATCTATTTCTGGACTTCTGCATCTATTTTGAATATTTTGAATTTGTTATTTATGTATATATATATATATAATTATTTTTTTTGGTGGGACAGCTTCTATTTTGCATCTATTTCTGCATCTATTTCTGGACTTCTGCATCTATTTTGAATATTTTGAATTTGTTATTTATGTATATATATATATATAATTATTTTTTTTGGTGGGACAGCTTCTATTTTGCATCTATTTCTGCATCTATTTCTATTTCTGGATCTATTTCTGGACTTCTGCATCTATTTTGAATATTTTGAATTTGTTATTTTTATATATATATAATTATTTTTTTTGGCGGGACAGCATCTATTTTGCATCTATTTCTGCATCTATTTCTATTTCTGGATCTATTTCTGGACTTCTGCATCTATTTTGAATATTTTGAATTTGTTATTTATATATATATATATATATATTTTTTTTTTTTTTTTTTTTTTTTTTTGTAGGGACAGCTCCCCCATTCTCAAAACCAAGTGTTTTTCATTCAGGAGTGTTAAAATATCATTCATTCTAATAGAACGGCAACCATTTTTAAAAGACGAATATTTTATCTCCACTCCAAGTTCACAAATGTCGACATCAGCCATGCCAAGTAATTAATGGCTAAGTAATTGTTGTGAACATTTTGCAACTAATCATCACCACTTGAGTTATTACTCCCATCCACAATAAAAGTGTAAAATAAATCCTATCAACTACATACCAGAAAGCTCACTTCTAATTATGTCACGTCATGGAATCCATCATTGCCACTGATGTCAAGTCCTTCCTGTTTTCAAACATCCCAATCTCTGACCATCAGTTTGGATTCTGTCCCAGTCACTCAACTGTGAACAAGCTGCTGTTTCTCTCTTAGCAGTGGTGGGAGGCCCAGCATGTCAAACAAGAGGTCAGGATTGTGGCCCCAGATATATCTCAGGCATTCAACATGGTCTTGCATCCTGCTTTGCTTGCCAAGCTGTCTGCTTGTGGCATACGAGGTCACCTTCTCTCCTGGATTGCTAAATTCCTCCAACGGATCACTCAGTCAACATGTTGCTATTAATGGAACCATCTTCTCTCCTCCACAGTGAAGACTAGAGTGCTCCAAGACAGTGTCTTGGGCCAAGTCTCGTTTCTAATTTACATAAATGACTTATCCGATGCTCTAAAAAAATCCTCACTTCCTTTTTACAGACAACTCCATATTGTTGTTTATAGTATCCCCATCCCACTACTAGGCAGACTGCAGCTGTGCCACTCTATGCTGATCTGAAATGGATTCGATGCTGGTGTGATAAATGGAATACGCCTTTCAATTTTGGAAAATCTCACTCCCACCCTGTCACTCTGAACGGATCACAAACAAACCCATCTATCTATTTCCAATGTCAGCCAATGGAAGATAATCAGTTTGTTGAACTGCTGGGCTTCACCATCAGGCAGAACGTCTCCTGGGATGCCCATATCGAAAATCTGGCATCAAAATAACAGCTGCACACTGGGGCATTATCCATCATTCCATATCTTTCCTTTAAAATCAGAGCCACTTACCATCTATCAGGCCTTTGTCTGTAGCTCACTGGAATATTGCTGGGAATAAATAAGTGATAGGAGTAAAGGAGGAAGATGCATGTGTACGCACCGTATGCTTCGATGAAGAGGCATTGTATGCTGCTGCTTTGGCGCACGTGATAAAATGTCTGCTCGGTTTTTTTACCACCTCTCCTCCGGTCTAGCTCTCTCTGCTCTCTCATCCCCCTGGTCCTTCCTGGCAACTACAGGATACACAGATTTTCCCTTCAACTCCCTCCTCATTAAAAGCCTGGTGTTGGCTTAGCGGTTAGGGTGCGGCTTGGGATTCTAGGATCCTGGGTTCGAATCCTGGTCAATCGCTGAATTACCACCAGGGGGGTTGACTCAGCCTGTCATCCTTCTGAGGTCGGCATAATTGAGTACCAGTTCACTGGTAATTCCCTGTGTGTCACAAGAGACAACTAACAGGGTTGGCGGCAGGAAGGGCATCCGGCCATAAAACATTGCTTCACAAAAGGGACCACAGTGCCCGAAAAGGCCAACCCCTGCTCTGCAGGGAAAAATGGCCTCCAAAGGTTTTTTTATTTTTCCCTCCTCATTAAACCTCTCCAATTCAGGCTCCCTCGACACCTCAACTAAATTTATTCCTCATTTCCCTCATCTGTGGAGCTGCCTTCCAGGAGCTGTTCCATCCCACGCTTCTTTCCACATCATCTAACGGGCAGTGCACCATCATCTCATATCATCCATCCCCCCATTCTTATCTGCAATCTTTATTACCCACATTATATTATTTTAGTATTTCTTTATTTGTATACAAAGCCAAGGTTCGTGGAAGAGCTAGTACAATGAATGGATCTGGACGTCATAGAAAAAAAGGAACATGAGGAAGAGAGAGGGGAGGAGGGACACCGACAGCAGGGCTGGAGGGACAAAATAGAGTGAGACTTGGCCAAATAAGGGCTGTGGGGAAGAATACAGGTAGGGGAGGATGCAAGGGATGAACAGGATGGATACAGAAGGAAACTCTCAGGAAGGGAAAACTGGAAATTTGGAAAGAGGTAGGCTTGCAAGAGGATGGGTGAGGGGAGGTTAATCAGGGTAGAAAATATCAGATGGTGGTGAACAGCTTTCTTGAACACCTGTAGGGAAGAATATGAATGAAGAGATTGTGGAATTGGTTCCACAAGTGGGGAAAAAGAGGAAGAAAATAGGAGAGGTGAGCAGTGCTTCTTGATATCGGGAGTTTCACCAGAAGGGGCTTGCTGGTGGACGACGTGCACCCTGCAGAAATCCGTGGTGGTGGGGGACATAACATGGGAAGGGCTGATGGTGCAGACAAGAAATGAGGTAGTAAGATGAGAGACCACCGACCTGTTTGCGATGTGAAAGTGATAGGCCCATATACCCAGCTTAATTGCAGGAGATTCCAATGATCTTGAAGGCCTTAGTAACCAGGGTGTCCAGTTGAACAAGGTGTGAGGCAGTGGAGCCGGCCCAGAGGCGAGAGCAGTACTCCATCAAGTTGCAGATCTGTCAGAGTCTCACTATGGCTGATAGTGAGACCGAGGAGATTCAATGACTGAATGTCCTCAAGAGGATTGTTAAGAAAGTGGATAGGAGGGCTTGCCATACATTCCTTTCAGAGAGGAATGAGAGAGAGAGAGTGAGAGTGTGGTAATTCTCAGGATTGAAAGGCATATTCCAAGTGTTTGCTGAACTTGTGATTCTATCAAGGTCTGAATATAGGGAAGAGGCTGCTGCCTGCCTATCTGAAGGATGAGGGATGTCATGGCAGAGGGGCGAGTCATTAGCAAATATATAAAGAGGATTTTACAGGGAGTCAGAGAGATCATTGATGTAGATTAAGAATATCATATGATTCGTAGGAAGAGGTGTAGAACACTTTGCTTCCTAACCCAATCCTCTCACTTTAGCCTATTGTGCATCGTCCCCCTCTCCTTTATCTTTTCATGTTCAATCCTTCTTTGCTTATTATCTCCAAGCGTTGCCCCACTAACCCACTGTCAGTTCATATCCTCCATCAGCCTGCTTCTTGATTTTGTAAATAAAAAGTTTATTGATGTATTTAAAAAGATAAAGCTTGTAAAAGAGCAAAATTTTAAAATAAAGTAGACTAATATTTTTCAGGAGTGTTTGCCAATTTGTCATAAATTTGATCAACTCCCATAAGAAGAAAAAAGGAAGAAAAGTGATGATTATAGGGGAGTGAATGGAGGTAAGGGTGCTGTGGAAGGAGAGAAGAGAGAGAAGGGAAAAACTTTTTGGAAGAGATACTGGATAGGAATAAGAAGAGGT
This sequence comes from Myxine glutinosa, assembly GCF_964187855.1. Taxonomy (NCBI): domain Eukaryota; kingdom Metazoa; phylum Chordata; class Myxini; order Myxiniformes; family Myxinidae; genus Myxine; species Myxine glutinosa. The sequence continues at coordinate 242,512,347 of NC_136261.1, forward strand.
AGGAGAAAGGCCTGTGTATCCACAAATGCAGAGTTTGGCAGATGGGCTTTTTCATTTTAACCAATCACCCAACCAACTATTTTGTCACGCCAATGATTATTTGCTCCCAGCTATGTCTGTATGAAGTTTTATGAGATAGGGACTGAACTTTTAAGAAAGGGTTTGAGCTTTAGTTCAACATCATAAAGGTTAATTTGTAAGTGAAATTTCCACTGAAAGTACTGCATGTCTAAAAACCTCCCACTTGTTGTTCATTGACTTGCATTGTTAACTTTGTGACAAGGTAATATTTCAGTTTGCGTTCTCACAGAAACCAGGATAGTTTATCAATATTTCAAACACAAAAGGTAAAGTAAATGGAGAATGAAATGTAAAAGAACGTGTTAATGGCACAACAACACAAAGCAACACTAATGAAATCGGTGACACTTTTAAATACAGTAAGATCTTGTAATTGGATCAAACATGTGAATATACAGACTTGGCATTTCATATGGAATATTTTTTTTGTGGGGGTGAACTTACTTTTCAAGATGACTTAGAACCAAAAGTTCATTGGAATTATGTTGAAATTATTCTAGATTTTGTTAATGTGACCTTTAAAAGAAACAAAACCACATTTGACATTTCAAAGCAAATAAATTGATCCTTGAAAGTGATGTAAAGTGATATCGAACTCAATTCACGGACAGTACTGTGTTAAACTTCTGTGCGTTTTCCAGAAGTATCTATTTATTTTGCACATTAGCCAAAAAATTTTTCAACAAAAACAAAAGTTAAATTAAGACTGGGATTACGGACAGTAAAATTACAGTTCAGTACTTCGTGTAACCCCCATGAGCATTCAGGAGAGCACGTACACGGTGAGGCATGCTGTTCACGAGATTTGCCAAGGTTTGGACAGGAATCGCTTGCCATGCAGTTACAATAGCCTGCTGCAATTCACGCACAGAGGCAAGCTGCTGGTCCAAGTTGTCGATTTGACGCGTTAATTCTGCCCACAAGTTCTCTATCGGATTCATATCCCGGGACATGGCAGGCCACTCCATATGCTCTACACCACGGTCAGCAAGAAAGTGTTGGATCATGCGAGCACGATGAGGCCGTGCATTGTCATCTTGGAAGACAAAGTTTCCTCGAAAGGCTGCACGAACAAATGGAAGCAATGTTTCTTCCAGAATGGCCCTGTGCTTGAACTGGTTCAGGTTTCCATTCAGAATAACCAGGTCAGTTTTGCCCCCCGCATGAAAAGCAGCCCAAACGGTCACCCCACCACCTCCAGCTTGGACTCTTGGCACTATAAAATCTTCGTTGTAGGCTTCATGCACTTGTCTGCACACTCGGACGCGGCCATCTTGACGATAGACCAGAAATCTAGACTCGTCACTGAAGATCACGTGATTCCAGTGTCCTGGCTGCCATTGACGGTGCTCTCTGGTCCACTGCAATCGGCGCTGGCGGTGTTGTCTGGTCAGACGTGGCTTTCTCAGGGGATGCCTGGCACGATAGCCTGCTTGAACCAGTCGTTGGTTGACTAGCCTTCTGGATACAGGCACATTTGTCAGTTGCTGCCACTCAGCCCTAAGCCGATTAGCTGACTTGGTACGGCCATTGCGGACTAACCGGTGCAGCTGGCGATCATCCCTCCTTGTGGTTCTGTGGGGACGTCCTGGCCTCGGTATTGGAGTAGGGACACCCCTCTGAGCATTTCGTTTCAGGATATTTGACACCTGACCTTAAGTGATGCCATACTGCTGAGCATTAGCACGCTGTTTCATGCCGGAATTTCGTGAAGCCACCATTAAATGACAAACAGCATTGTCGACTTGAAGGACCATCTTCAGGGGAAGCGGCAATAACTTTTGTAGACGTGCAGCAGTTGTTTTCCACTAATACAGAACGCAACAACCCTTATATACCCGATTGTGAAGCCAATCGTCAAATGTACCTGTCCGTACATTTTGTCACGCCACCTGTGATATAATCCTGTTATTGACTTCTTGCTGCGACAGACAATCAGTGACATGGTTCTTTTAACAAAGAAATCACCGAAGCGTAAAAGAAACTCACCAGATTGATATACCGAGTTCAGAAAGTAAACCCAAGTCAAGAAAAAAAAAATATTCCATATTAAATGCCAAGTCTGTATATCTATCTATAATTCCAGTAATCTCTGTCTGTCTGTCTGTACGTCTGTACGTTTGTCTGTGACCGCTGTTTCTCGACAACCACGGGTCCGATATACTTTTAACTTGCCAGGTATATTGCTGGGGACCCGAGGATGTGCCTTTTCAAGGTTTCATATTAATCGGACAATTACTTACCGAGCTATGTCCAAAAAACGATTCAACCAATCAGAGAGCAGCGAACGATCGCGTGTGCCGAACGTGGCGGGCACACTCTGCCTCGGATGGCACATTTGAGAGCGTATTCATTTATTTCACGTTTGCAAACTATGTTGGCGTTAAACTATGTTTTACAACTAATAAAAACGAATTTGCGATTCATTCGCTTTCCTGCGCGTTTGTGCACGCGATGGCGATTTCTTTACCAAACTCCGGAAGCCGTTCGCTTTGGACCAAACCATTGCATGTAAATAGAGGGGGGGGATTGTCACCACTCGCAAGCCGTTCGCTTTGGACCAAACCATTTCATGTAAATAGAGGGGGGGGATATAATTTTAGATATAGATATAGTACGGGCATGCCCTAGTCTATCTATAATTCCAGTAATCTCTGTCTGTACGTCTGTACGTCTGTACGTTTGTTTGTCTGTGACCGCTGTTTCTCGACAACCACGGGTCCGATATACTTTTAACTTGCCAGGTATATTGCTGGGGACCCGAGGATGTGCCTTTTCAAGGTTTCATATTAATCGGACAATTACTTACCGAGCTATGTCCAAAAAACGATTCAACCAATCAGAGAGCAGCGAACGATCGCGTGTGCCGAACGTGGCGGGCACACTCTGCCTCGGATGGCACATTTGAGAGCGTATTCATTTATTTCACGTTTGCAAACTATGTTGGCGTTAAACTATGTTTTACAACTAATAAAAACGAATTTGCGATTCATTCGCTTTCCTGCGCGTTTGTGCACGCGATGGCGATTTCTTTACCAAACTCCGGAAGCCGTTCGCTTTGGACCAAACCATTGCATGTAAATAGAGGGGGGGGATTGTCACCACTCGCAAGCCGTTCGCTTTGGACCAAACCATTTCATGTAAATAGAGGGGGGGGATATAATTTTAGATATAGATATAGTACGGGCATGCCCTAGTCTATCTATAATTCCAGTAATCTCTGTCTGTACGTCTGTACGTCTGTACGTTTGTTTGTCTGTGACCGCTGTTTCTCGACAACCACGGGTCCGATATACTTTTAACTTGCCAGGTATATTGCTGGGGACCCGAGGATGTGCCTTTTCAAGGTTTCATATTAATCGGACAATTACTTACCGAGCTATGTCCAAAAAACGATTCAACCAATCAGAGAGCAGCGAACGATCGCGTGTGCCGAACGTGGCGGGCACACTCTGCCTCGGATGGCACATTTGAGAGCGTATTCATTTATTTCACGTTTGCAAACTATGTTGGCGTTAAACTATGTTTTACAACTAATAAAAACGAATTTGCGATTCATTCGCTTTCCTGCGCGTTTGTGCACGCGATGGCGATTTCTTTACCAAACTCCGGAAGCCGTTCGCTTTGGACCAAACCATTGCATGTAAATAGAGGGGGGGGATTGTCACCACTCGCAAGCCGTTCGCTTTGGACCAAACCATTTCATGTAAATAGAGGGGGGGGGATATAATTTTAGATATAGATATAGTACGGGCATGCCCTAGTATATACAAATTTCATTATCTATTATATATGGATGAGGTTTGTGTGTGTTTGTGTGTATGTGTGTGTTTGTGTGTGTATGTGTGTGTGTCTGTGTGTGTGTGTGTGTGTGTGTGTGGCATGTTTTTTGTGGAGTTCTACTGGAGCTTTCTGATGTGGAATTTGACACATCAAAATGATCATCATGATCTCCTGAGTTGATTAGGCTAATTAACTGCAAATAACCCGGAGTAATTCCCATGTTTTAAACGCATGTCATGGTAAGGTGTATAGAGCAGCTTAATATGTCCTTCCACAGCATGGCATTCTAATTCCAAATTGAATAACAAAAATAATGATAACATTGTAACAAAGCACATATTAATTGATACTAATAATAACAACACAACAATAATAACAGTAGTATCATTTGGCAATAACAATAATGAACATATAATCCCCACCCTAGCCCAAGCACATCTGGGCTTGGTGAAAAGTAAGCTCATGCTCAAGCAGTACAGCAAGCCGGTATGCTACAAGGCCGGGAGGACCAATGAAAATTTGGTCCAATGGATACTGGTATACAAACTGGGCCCACTGGTATATCAAAATATGAAAATATCAAGCATCAGTGGCATCTAACTAATTGTCAATTAACGGCATCTGTTTATTCCATATATGACTCTGAGGTATTTCATGGCCTTAATTGTTCCCACATTTTTGAGGGGTTAGCTGGAGAAATGTTAAGACCCAACTATTTCACAAACTGGCCGACCAAGTCTGCTGTTAAACTGAAAGCAACAGGAATTTGGAATTTGTTCAGGATTTTGGCGATAACCTGCATGCGCTTCGTGAAAGACACTGTGAGCTTTTTAACGTCAACCAACTAACGCCAGCAGACTCGACACCCAGTTTACATTCAGCAAAGGGATGGTGCACTTTGTGACGTGACACCACAGCCAACTTATCCTCTGACACACAAAAAAATTAAGGTTAACCTATTGCTTCCTGCACTTCACCAGATGGGTCATTCAATGTGAGGGACAAATTTTACTTTCTTCACCAAGAACAATTTTCATGAAACTTAGCATGGTTACAGTCACGTGAAAAAGTAAGTACACCCCATGTAAAGTTTTGACTGAATGAATGAATGAATGATCGTTTTAAGGCCATTTTTCCCCGCTAGAGCGGGGGTTAGCCTTCCGGGCCCCATGACAATCATGGTTCCCTGTTTGAGGCAATATTTTTTCTGGCCGGATGCCCTTCCTGACGCCAACCCTTGGTCACGCTCTTACGATGCGCAGGGATACAGTGTGCCTATTCTGAATCGGGGTACACACCGTGATCATTCATCCCAGCAAGCTGGTACTCAATTTGCCGACCTCGGAAGGATGACAGGCTGAGTCAACCCCCCCTGGCGTTAATTCAGCGATCGACCGGGATTCGAACCCAGGATCCTAGGATCCTAAGCCGGCACCCTAGCCGCTAAGCCAACGCCAGGCTATTTCAACATATTTCAACATACAGCTATTTGATCTTCATTTCAACAATATTGATAGATAAAGGTGATATAATACAACAAATATCATGAAACATTTACATTTTGTTATCCATTGTATAATTTAAATAAACATAAATGCAAATTTCGCATGTGGAAAAAGTAAGTACACCCCTACATTTATCACTACTTCAAATACCTAAAATTAGAATCAGGTGCACCAGCTCAGGTGCAAATGATAAGAACATCGTTAGAGAGGATCTTGGAGGAACCCGTCTTATTTAAACCTCAGACATTTAGTTTGGTTTGCTCTTTGTTGTTGAAGTGTGCGGCGTCACCATGCCAAGATCAAAAGAGCTCTCTGATGCATTCAGAAAGAAGGTTATTGATGCCTACGAGTCTGGGAAGGGATTTAAAACGATCTCCAAACAATTTGAAATCAATCATTCGACTGTCCGGAAGATCATCTACAAGTGGAGAAGATTCCAAACAACTGCCAACTTGTTCAGGCCAGGCCGCCCCAGCAAGTTCAGCCCGAGAGCAGACCGCAAGATGCTGAAAGAAGTCTCTAAGAACCCCAGAATGTTATCACGGGACCTACAGGTAGCTCTTGCCACTGTTGATGTCAAAGTGCACGAGTCTACCATTAGAAAGAGGCTGCACAAATTTGATCTACATGGGAGGTGTGCCAGGAGGAAACCTTTGCTGTCCAGAAAGAACATCAGGACAAGAGTAAAGTTTGCCAATGAACACCGAGGCAAATACCAGCACTTCTGGAACAATGTGCTCTGGACAGATGAGTCAAAGGTAGAGCTATTTGGCCACAGTACCAGAAGACATGTTTGGCAAAAACCAAAGACAGCATTTGACCACAAGAACCTGATACCAACTGTAAAGCATGGTGGTGGAAATATTATGGTTTGGGGCAGCTTTGCTGCATCAGGGTCTGGGCAGCTCACCATCATAGAATCCACTATGAATTCTTCATTGTACCAGAGGGTGCTTGAGGATAATGTGAGGCCATCTGTCGGCAAGTTGAAGCTCAACCGAAGGTGGACCTTGCAATATGATAATGACCCTAAACATACCAGTAAATCCACCAATGAATGGCTGAAAAGAGAGAAATGGAGGGTTCTGGAATGGCCAAGTCAAAGCCCGGATCGAAATCCCAGCGAGATGTGGGGGGATTTGAAATGAGCTGTGCATGCAAGAAACCCCTCAAACATCGCACAGCTGAAAGAATTCTGCATGGAGGAGTGGGCAAAAATTTCTCCCAGTCAATGTCAGAGACTGGAAGACAGTTATAAGAAACGCCTACTTGAGGTTGTTTCTGCCAAAGGGGGCAATACCACCTATTAGAGCCAAGGGTGTACTTACTTTTTCCACATGCGAAATTTGCATTTATGTTTATTTAAATTATAAAATGGCATACATGATGTAAATGTTTCATGATATTTGTTATATTATATCACCTTTATCTATCAATATTGTTGAAATGAAGATCAAATAGCTGTATGTTGAAATATGTTGAAAAAGTCAAAACTTTTCATGGTGTGTACTTGCTTTTTCACGTGACTGTATATAATTTTAGTGCTCCAACCTCATGAGGGAGCGCCGTGATGTCACCGCCACGTATGTCTGTCCTGTCTGCGAAGCTCCAGAGGAGCCATCCCGCAGCACAAATGTACATCACAAAGATGTTAATTCAGTTAACTTCACAAGTGCATGAAAAACTCACAGTTGCCGTCCTGGTTTTGCCCTTCATCCGCGTCCGCGATATTGGGGCGTCATCAGGGCAACACAGCGAGCTTACCACACAGTTGTGACTCTGAAAACCTTGCGGTTATATACCAGTTATTATGCGACTCCATACTGTGAGTGGTGAACCACCAGGAAGGTGTCCCGTACAGCCATTGCTGCACCTTGCTGGGAGCGATAAGCACCGCCTGCCACACGGTAACATTATCTCTTGTTTCCGCCCACTACATTGAGTCTACCTGGATGCAGTTGGGAGTAGTGAAATTACTATATATAGTTTTAGTGCTCCAACATATATATATATATATATATATATATATATATATATATATATATATATATATATTAGGGTGGTCCTCAAATGTACACCAAAAAATAAAATTGGACTTTTTTCAGGTGCTTGTTGCTAAAATTGTTCCTTATTGTGAAAAAATGAAATGTGCCAAAGATGGTTTCGATACGACTTTATTTACTACTGTCACACATGGGTTGAAAATTACAATGTTTCAGTATCGACACACAAAATTGTTTTTAATAAACTAACACTCAGATGTAATCCCAAATCAGTAAGAATGTATGACAAATTATTTCCTCCTTATTTTCTTTGCGTCGGGGAACTGATGGCGATGCCACTCAACAACTTGCAACAGGTACTGGCGCTGCTGTTCATCCTTTGTCAAGACTTGATTGTAGTCCTGTATTAATGCTACACCACGTTCTGCAAAGTCGTTGACAGTGGCAATACCACGCAAGACTTGCTGTGATGACTGAAATGATGGGTCATCGGCCCACTCACCAGGGTCCTTTTCTAGGAAGTCAGTATTGACTTTGAATGCAGTAAAAATTCGCAGTGAGGCAGAAGTAACAAAATCTGCAACAGTATTGGCAGCGATGGCTTATTTTGCTGTAAGATCCACATGTACCCGTGGTTGAGGATTCTCTCGGCATTCTTCTTTAAGAGCAGCTACTATCATTCGCTTGACATCAAGCTCAACACTATCATCAAACAGAGCAAGTCCTGCCAGTTCTTCGCTGAGGTACCACAAGTGATTGGAAAGCTTTTTGCTGGTGGCTTCGGCAATCACTGAATCAGGATAGAAAATGAGTGCTTTTACGAGAGCTCGGGCTCCAGCGGGAGCACCAATGGCAGATGGAGCGCTGAACCAGGCTTTGGTATACACTGCTCCAACAAATGCTGTAAAACGCTTTATGCCAGTGAGTTCCTTTGGGGTCAGTCGAAACTGATCACGGAACAAGTAGATCTTGATTCCATAAATCACACGGGCCATCCATCTTGCCCGATGCATGGCTCCTGGCTGCATGAACCTGAATCTTCTCGGAGGACGCTCACCAAACAGAATAATAGTCAACTCAAGAAGTTCACGGTAGTCATCTTGTAGTTGGCCCGATTCCAGTTTCTGGATGCAGAATGAAACGACATCTTCTTTGCAACTTAAAAATACACCTGAAACTACAGAGTCCAGGTTATCGGGCATCATTGGCTTAAACTTGCTTTGGTCAATGGAATTCCAGTTTGACTGGAAACGCTTGAAAACGGCTATCTCAGGTCCTTTTGATGGACCAAGAAATGGTTTGAATGCTGCCATTGCTGCCTCTACCACTAGTTCCAGAATGTGATGCCGGCATGCAAAATGTAATCGTGGTCGTCCAAGCTTTTGCTGCAAAATAGTGCACGCACCAAGTGCTGAACCAGTGTTGCTGGCTGTCGTGTCAAAGCTCATACCTGCCACCATGTCTTGCAAATGCCATTCTTTGAGGCATTGCATAACAGCAGCAGCTGTTGCTAGTCCAGTTCCTGCTGGCAGCTTTGGCACACCCAGAAGCTTTCCAGTTCCTTGTGGGTCACTGACAATGACAGGAAGGCGATCAACTTTTTTAGTCCCATCGTCTGGAAGGAGCTTGCCATCCCAATGAACCACCAGACTTGTGTTTGGAGCATAGGATGCCTGGATGTCACCTGCAATTGTCTTCCGTTGGATCTGCCTGGATTTCCTAATCGATGTGCGGTTGATGGCCAACTCTGAAGGGTCATGTCCCAGAGCAGAGGCTGCTGCTGACAAGATGTGAACAGCTGATCGATCGCTAACCTTGGTGCGGTCGAGAGCTGCTGTTAGGTCTGGTGTAACAATGCTACTTGCACGCTTTCGGCTCTGCCTCTTTGAAGCAGATAGAACAGCAGAGTCGTCATGATCACTGGCTTCAGCACTGCTGTCTGTTGATGATGCTAGCTCAAGAGTCTCCTCTCGGGCTGCTTGCTTCTCTTTTTCATGCTGCTCTCTTTCAGTCAACACCTTGTCGCGTTGATGTGTCCGCTCCTCTTTTCCTGCTAGCACCTTGTCAACACCAACCATAAAGCCCCGTCGACCTGGCTCCCGTTGTGCCTTAGGGTGCCTTCACATACACGGATTATTCTTACGAGTCCTTATGGATCGCCAACTCGTAGTCAATCGCAAGCATCCGTAAATAACGGAAGATGATTTTTGACATGTCAAAAGTTGTTGCGAGTTGTGACGAGTTATCTACGGATACCAGCGAGTTATTTACGGATGCTTTGCGATTGACTACGAGTTGGCGATCCGTAAGGACTCGTAAGAATAATCCGTGTATGTGAAGGTTGCATTAAGGAATTCACGGTCCTCTGGTATTTTGATCAGACCAAGGACATCAACATGAGCAATGTCAAATAAGTCACGTAGACCGGTTTGAAACTGCTCTTCTTTCTTTATCTGAGGGACAGATCGCCGGCTCTTTCCTTTCAGGATGGATCTGTATTGTTCTACTTTTCTCTTTAGTCTTGCAATGATATTCCGCTCATCTGCAGTGGGGATCCGTGCTTTCTCCCAGATGCATAATGTCTCACGAACAACAGTTGTTGCGGCACTGCCAATGTCCAATTTCTCAGCATGATGTAGCTGAAAGTATCGCTGCAGAATCTCTTGCCAAGATGGGAGCCGAGTTTCTGGTAGTTTTTCAATATGGCAGCCTATCAGCCACACATGGTTCTTTTTTCTGGTTGCTCTTCTTGAAGTACTTGCACTCGCCATCATAACTGAAACAAACTGAAATAATTTCTGTATAGTGCTGATTAGCAGGGGCCATGTGACAGTGGTAAAAGTTTTCAAAATGAAATGAAATTTTACCCAATTTGTTCTCTCTTCAGGTGTAATAAAAAAATGGAAAAGCACTTTAGCAAAGTTAATGTTTACATTTGAGGACCACCCTAATTATATATATATACATACACACACACTTATATACATATACACTATACAGTATATATATATATACACACAGTGCATTCAGAAAATATGTCTTTCACTGAGGAGAGGCTTCCGTCTGGCCACTCTGCCATAAAGCCCAGATCGGTGGAGTGTTGCAGTGATGGTTGTCCTTCTGGAAGTTTCTCCCATCTCCACACAGGATCTCTGGAGCACAGCCAGAGTGACCATCGGGTTCTTGGTTACCTCTATTACCAAGGCCCTTCTCCCCCGATTGCTCAGTTTGGCCGGGCGGCCAGCTCCAGGAAGAGTCCTGGTTGTTCCAAACTTCTTCCATTTAAGAATTATGGAGGCCACTGTGCTCTTGGGAACCTTCAATGCAGCAGAATTTTTTTTGGCTTCCCCAGATCTGTGCCTCGACACAACCCTGTCTCTGAGTTCTGCAGGCAGTACTTTCGACCTCATGGCTTGGTTTTTGCTCTGATATGCATTGTCAGCTGTGAGACCTTATATAGACAGGTGTGTGCCTTTCCAAATCATGTCCAATCAATTTAATTTACCACAGGTGGACTCCAATCAAGGTGTAGAAACATCTCAAAGATGATAAAGAGAAATGGGAGGCACCTGAGCTAAATTTCAAGTGTCATAGGAAAGGGTCTGAATACTTATGTAAATGTGATATTTCAGTTTTTTCTTTTTAATAAATTGGCAAAACTTTCTAAAATCCTGTTTTCTCTTTGTCATTATGGGGTATTGATTGTAGATTGATGAGGGAAAAAATGAATTTAAACGATTTTCGCATAAGGCTGCAACATAGCAAAATGTGAAAAAAGTGAAGGGGTCTGAATATTTCTGAATGTACTGTGTATATATATATATATATATATATATATATATATATATATATATGTATATATATATGTATATATATATATATATGTATATATATGACTCCATGGTAAGATCTCCAACCTTTAATTGAACAAACAATGACTCAACGTTTCGATTAACAACATGTGAAGCCACACGCCTCCGTTAATCTTCCTCAAGAGTGATAAAATCATCTCAACATCCCCTTATATGCAAAGTGGGCGGGGTATATGCAAAGTGGGGTGGGCAAAGCTGGACAGCCAATGAAACCGTATCACACCGCTCTCGTGAACGGAGACGTTATTGACCAAATTAAAAAATCAACCGCATATTAACGGCTTAAAATAATCCTGTAAGCAATGCTGGATTATAACTCAAGTCTTTAGAAAATCAGGAACAATAATTACATTTAATTAAAAGTTAAACTTGTAAACAATTAAATTGTAAATTAAATTAAAACTGCAAATATATTAAAGCAAAAATTTTATTTTATTTTAAGATAAAACTAGAACGGGCACTCGGTAGAGCGCATACCTTCGCCGCAGCTACTGTTCTGTACTTGGCATGGGAGTGTAGGGAACAGAACAGTGAACAGTTTGGTGCTGATTTCATGCAAATCGGATAAGAATTGACCGAGTTATGACAAAAAACGCACATTTTGCAAGGTCGTGACCCCCCTGACCTTTGACCCCCAACCGCTAACAAGGGTAATGTCTTCACTGGGTCATGTCGTATATCACAAGATCGGGCATTGAATTCTGAACATTTTGGCATTAGTTGCATGCCAATTGGATAAAAATTGACCGCGCTATGGTAAAAATACGATTTTGACCTTTTCGTGACCTTGACCTTGACCTTTGACCCGATTGCTCCCAAAATCTAATCAAATGTGTCCCGTATAATAACCAATCATCCCACCAAATTTCATGCAATTCGGTTGAATACTTTTTGAGTTATGCGAATAACATACACACACACACACACACAGACATACAAATAAATACACAGCGATCAAAACATAACCTTCCGCTTTTGCGAAGGTAATAAAATTGCCATAATATCAAGATCATCACATGTGGCCCTATGCGGTAAACGGGAATGTAGGTTGGAGGTGGGTTATAGGGGGGGATAGAATGGGGGGGGGGGGGGAAACCAGAGGGGGGGTGGAAGCGGAGGGGGGGGGGGGGGTTGGGGAGAGGGGTGGTTTGGAGGGAGGGGGGGGAGGGGGAGGGGGCAAATTATCCGAATAAAAACCTTGTGTGACATATTATGTGGACTCGTTGTTCAAAGTACGGAATGCCTGCTTCGTTTACACAAGAGTGGGTCAAACGCTACCGGTAAGTCAACTACCTCTTGTGTGATCGGGGTAACAGTTTCTTCTGTGTGCCAAGCCTCCAAAACACGTCTTCTGTTTCTGTTGGGTGTGGAACCCAAAATATTAACCCTATCCCATAAAGGTGTGTGGCCTTCCTTAAGGCCGTGTTTGGCAATAGCAGATCTGCTGGGAAAATTACATTCAAATGCTTTTTGGTGTTCAGCAATACGTTGACCCAAGGTCCTCCCGGTTTCACCCACATACTCAGCTCCACAACCACAGGGCACTACATATACCACCCCTGACCTATCCTTCCTCGGAATCTTGTCCTTGACCCTCATAAGGGCTTGGCGAAGGGTGAAAACCGGTGTGAAACTCACCCTCACTCCTGCCGATTTCAAAATTCTGCCGACCCTCTGTGAAACCCCCGGTACAAAAGGGAGAACACACAAACCCTTTGGTTGTTCTCTCGGTCTCAGCCTGTTGTGCGGGGAAGCCCTTATCGTTTTCCTGTTGGGTGGCAAGCTGTCAGGATAACCATTTGCCCTTAACACATTTTGAAGATGGTCCACCTCACTCATCTTGTCTTCAAAGGTGGATGGTAAATCACGTGCTCTTTTTGAGAGGGTGTGCACCACCGATCTTTTGTGTTCCATTGGATGGCAAGAATTGAAATCAAGGTAGCGATCAGTGTGTGTTGGTTTTCTGTCCACCGTTACCTTTAAGGCTCCTTTGGGATCCCTTGCGATGAGTGTATCCAGAAAGGGGAAGGGCTCCATTTTTCTCCTCTTCAATGGTGAAATTAATGGAGGAAAAAGTTTTATTTATGGTCTCATGTATGATGCCCACCTCATCCGAGTGACAGATGACAAATGTGTCATCCATAAATGACATGAGACCATAAATAAAACTTTTTCCTCCATTAATTTCACCATTGAAGAGGAGAAAAATGGAGCCCTTGCCTTTCTGGATACACTCGTCGCAAGGGATCCCAAAGGAGCCTTAAAGGTAACGGTGTACAGAAAACCAACACACACTGATCGCTACCTTGATTTCAATTCTTGCCATCCAATGGAACACAAAAGATCGGTGGTGCACACCCTCTCAAAAAGAGCACGTGATTTACCATCCACCTTTGAAGACAAGATGAGTGAGGTGGACCATCTTCAAAATGTGTTAAGGGCAAATGGTTATCCTGACAGCTTGCTACCCAACAGGAAAACGATAAGGGCTTCCCCGCACAACAGGCTGAGACCGAGAGAACAACCAAAGGGTTTGTGTGTTCTCCCTTTTGTACTGGGGGTTTCACAGATGGTCGGCAGAATTTTGAAATCGGCAGGAGTGAGGGTGAGTTTCACACCGGTTTTCACCCTTCGCCAAGCCCTTATGAGGGTCAAGGACAAGATTCCGAGGAAGGATAGGTCAGGGGTGGTATATGTAGTGCTCTGTGGTTGTGGAGCTGAGTATGTGGGTGAAACCGGGAGGACCTTGGGTCAACGTATTGCTGAACACCAAAAAGCATTTGAATGTAATTTTCCCAGCAGATCTGCTATTGCCAAACACGGCCTTAAGGAAGGCCACACACCTTTATGGGATAGGGTTAATATTTTGGGTTCCACACCCAACAGAAACAGAAGACGTGTTTTGGAGGCTTGGCACACAGAAGAAACTGTTACCCCGATCACACAAGAGGTAGTTGACTTACCGGTAGCGTTTGACCCACTCTTGTGTAAACGAAGCAGGCATTCCGTACTTTGAACGAGTCCACATAATATGTCAGACAAGGTTTTTATTCGGACAATTTGCCCCCTCCCCCTCACCCCCTCCCTCCAAACCACCCCTCTCCCCAACCCCCCCCCCCCCGCTTCAACCCCCCCTCTGGTTTCCCCCCCCATTCTATCCCCCCCATAACCTCCCTCCAACCCGCATTCCCGTTTACCGCATAGGGCCACATGTGATGATCTTGATATTATGGCAATTTTATTTTATCTTAAAAAAAAATAAAAAAAATTTGCTTTAATATATTTGCAGTTTTAATTTAATTTACAATTTAATTGTTTACAAGTTTAACTTTTAATTAAATGTAATTATTGTTCCGGATTTTCTCAACACTTGAGTTATAATCCAGCATTGCTTACAGGATTATTTTAAGCCGTTAATATGCGGTTGATTTTTGAATTTGGTCAATAACGTCTCCGTTCACGAGAGCGGTGTGATACGGTTTCATTGGCTGTCCAGCTTTGCCCACCCCACTTTGCATATACCCCGCCCACTTTGCATATAAGGGGATGTTGAGATGATTTTATCACTCTTGAGGAAGATTAACGGAGGCGTGTGGCTTCACATGTTGTTAATCGAAACGTTGAGTCATTGTTTGTTCAATTAAAGGTTGGAGATCTTACCATGGAGTCATTTGGATTTACTCCCAACTGCAAATCTTTGCTTATATATATATATATATATATATATATATATATATATATATATATATATATATATATATATATATATATATATATATATATATATATATATATATATATATATATATATATTATATATATATATATATTATATATATTATATATATATATATATATATATATATTATATATATATATATATATATATATATATATATATATATATATATATATATATATATATGTATGTATGTACGTACACATTCGATAATATTTATTTTAAGTGTAAGCATAACATTTTCAAAGCTGTCTGCATTGCCACCTGTGTAAGCGATGCAGCAGGCTGAATTAAAAAAATAAGCTAAGTTGGCTTGAGATGTTCACAGGACATGACCTCAAGCAAACACTGGTAACCAGCAAAAATATTTTGACCAATATATGTTGCAACATTATGACACACTTTTCCTGTGCTGGAATGCAAAATAAATGCTGTCAATGCTGTCAAAAAATAAGCTAAGTTGGTTTGAGATGTTCACAGGACATGACCTCAAGCTAACACTGGTAACCACCCAAAAAATTTTGACCAACATATGTTGCAACATTATGACACACTCTTCCTGTGCTGGAATGCAAAATAAAAGCTGTCAATGATTTGAGCAAGAGTAATTGATCCAGCACTTTGTTACCAAATATCAATAGGTATAAACTATTGTTGGGCAACAATGAAAATGTCACAATTGCATTATGATATATTCAGTGCAATTTAATTATTTAATCACTAAACCTAAAATTATATATTTACTGCATAAATTGAAACTTTTGTGTTTGTGTCAGACTGTGGGATGTAGAGAGAAAGAAGGATGTTCAAGCAACCTCTACCTTGAAACAGCCACAACGACCGGGAGGACGCTTGTCTCCTCCATGTTCAGCATCCGGCTGCCTTCCGTTGCCAGCAGGCTTTGGCGTGAGGAATCGGCGGCTAGACTCAATTTCTGAGCCTTGAAGACCCACCAGCTCACGTGTTCGTTTCTGTGTCTCGCAGTAGATACGCCAGTATAGCACTGTCATGATTGAGACCGGCAAGTAGAAAGCTGCAATGGCCGTACCAAATGTGATGATTGGTTCAGACAGAAATTGAATGTAACATTCTCCCTCTTTCACAGTTCGCGTACCCACAATGTACTGCCAGCACATGATTGCCGGACCCCAGAGGATCAAAGACACCACCCAGGCCGTACCGATCATAATGGCTGCACGCCGTGGTGTGCGCTTTGCCTTGTATCTGAGTGGCCGTGTAACAGAAAGGTAACGATCCATGCTGATTACTAAAAGGTTCATGACTGATGCGTTACTTGCTACGTAATCCACAGCAAGCCATAAATCACAAGCCACACTTCCTAGTGGCCAGCGGCCCATTATGATGTAGGTCGTGAAAAGATTCATGGAAACTATGCCAATAATTATGTCAGCAACAGCAAGGCTGAGCAAAAAATAGTTATTCACCGTTTTCAGTTGCCGGTTAACTTTGAAGGCAACCAATACTAAGACGTTTCCAACAATTGTCAACAAACTGATTACGCCCGTCACGGTGCCAACGGCCACTGCCTGGGCCACCGTCAACTCTTGACTCAGAGAACTGGAGTTTTCATTGCATTGTTGTACCGTAGAGTTTTCACCACAAGGGTTGCTTGAAACCTCCATTGCATGAGCTCTTGTTTTGGCAGCACAGCTGTTGGACCTCAGGCACAAATATGTCTTAAAATGTCGCAGTGCCAACAATCACGTGCACCTTCCGCCAACTTCAGTAAAGGCATGCCAATCTGCAGAAAGAACACAAACATAGAAGGATTGACAAAATGTTTGTTTCAAATCTAACTTTCTATGTACAATCAGGCCAAGACCCATAAAGTATCCAGCATAAGGCTTTCTTCTATCTTCGGAATCCTTACAAAGAAAGCTGCTCAGTGTTGATCACACTTTATCAAATGAGCTAGTCTTACAACTGCAAAATATTTGTGAATTTTGTCACGGAAATGGGAACCTGATTCCATTATGCCCTTTGCAAAGCTGTCAAGATAAGGACAGAGTCTCAATTTTAACAACTAGTGAGATACTCGCGCTACGCATGGGTGGGAGGCCAGAAGCAAACAGACAATGCAGAAACGGTGAATGCTAAAGCATGAAACCAATAAATTCCACATTCCTGTAGCACCTTCAGTCGCACGTCAGACATGGACAGCAAATTCGTGAATGACTTCCATGAAAAACGTACCCGTTCGCAAACAAACGGGTACGTTTGTTCTATACCAAGTCAATGGCGAATCTGCATATGGCGATCCGCGAATTCACGTTTAGAAAGTAGAAACTGCCACGGCATGTCGTCATTTACTTGAACTCGATATCTCTTTTTTCATTCCAAACAGCATAACTCCAATCACAAATTAAATATCGTTAATATAAAAAATAAACTTTTAACAACATTTGTGACATAAACAAATGTTTTAATCCTGATGTGAAGTTCCGTACAGTTGGGTGAACACAATTACGAATTCAAAATCGTAATTGTATTCACTCAATTCCAATCATCAATTCATACTTTAACAAAACGATTAACACAATTAACGTTTAACGATTTAACATTACGATTGAATGACGGTTGTATTTGGATATTATCAAACCTGCGTATTGCCATCATCTGCCCACTTCCGCATTCGCGGCAGGTTCATAATTGTCATCAAAATCTAAAAAGTATTTGTAGAATTTCAATAAAAGCCACATCACTGTTCATATCGGTAAATATTATTCCATTGTGTTTGGAAAAACTGGAAAATTGGAAAACTTGGAAAACTAATATAGCCTATTTTACTCCCAGGGGTCCCAGGAATAACCACCCAAAATATCGTTGCGATTGGTTGAGCCGTTTTTTCGGGACCTTCAGACGGACAGACGGACATTTGGTGAATTATAGTAAGATTACCGTGATAAAATTTCCAAAAAGTTTACATTTTGTTGAAATACAAAAAAAATAAATCTTTCATCTCTTTATCTTTAGAAGAATCTCCTAGAGTAAGTCATTTCTCCTTTAAACATTGTTGGAATTTCTATCAATGGCTATCCTGCCTTTTCAGGTTCCATTGGTCTCATAGATCCATGAGTCTCTGACACCATTAAGCTTTAACTCTGATTTCATTACGACACAGTAGATTAAATCAGGAAGCCTTTGTAATACAGTTTCTGATCTTGCATTTGAACAAACTAGGGCATGCCCGTACTATATATATGCCCGTACTATATATCTATCTAAAATTATATCCCCCCCCTCTATTTACATGAAATGGTTTGGTCCATTCGCAACGCCAAAGCGAACGGCGAACGGCTTGCGAGTACAGTGACAATCCCCCCCCTCTATTTACATGAATGGTTTGGTCCATTCGCAACGACCACAGAACCCCCCCCTCTATTTACATGAAATGGTTCGGTCCAAAGCGAACGGCTTCCGGAGTTTGGTAAAGAAATCGCCATCGCGTACACAAACGCGCAGGAAAGCGAATGAATCGCAAATTCGTTTTTATTAGTTTTAAAACATCGTTTAACGCCAACATAGCGCCAACATAGTTTGCAAACGTGAAATAAATGAATACGCTCTCAAATGTGCCATCCGAGGCAGAGTGTGTCCGCCACGTTCGGCACACGCGCTAGTTCGCTGCTCTCTGATTGGTTGAATCGTTTTTTGGACATCGCTCGGTAAGTAATTGTCCGATTAATATGAAACCTTGAAAAGGCACATCCTCGGGTCCCCAGCAATATACCTGGCAAGTTTCAAGTATATCGGACCCGTGGTTGTCGAGAAACAGCGGTCACAGACAAACAAACACACAGACAGACACACACACACACACACAGAGATTACTGGAATTATAGATAGATGTCATCACTTGGAAACAATTTCCCAAAAATCCTCTCCTCTTTGGGCCTTTGTTATGAAATTCTGAAAATCCCTCGCAGTTAGTTATTAAGCAATGTTGCAACCAAAGTATTTTTGATACATTTGATGTCATGCTAAATTATCCCAGGAATAAAGTCTTTACTCCTCCGCCCTAACTGTCCATAATATAAAGAAGTTTGTCTGTAGCTTCCAGGCTAACAATAAAAGAGTATAACAGAGTCTATATGACCATCTAAGTTATCAGGAACATGGTACTGTGGACACGTGATGAGATTCTCAAATCAATTACATCACATGAAATTACAGGAGATTTTGATAAAGGAATGCATTTCTTCGTCGTCATTAAATCAGGGTTTTTTGTTGTATCTTGCAATTGAAAGAAGGCTGTGCTTTAAAGTCCCCAGGCTATGCATCCTGTTAGATTCTACATCCTTGGGGATAAATGGAAAAGTAATAATTTCAAGCTCCACAAATTTTGAAGGTGTGAAAAATAGCACCATGTCATTAAATGTTCATTTCGGTGTAGACAATAAATGTCCTGTTAAAGCAATAACAAGATTCAAATAATGCATTTAAATCTGACTCAATTTCAACACATGACAACACGACCGAGCATTTAGCAACATAGAGCCTTTCCGGGTGAGAATGAATGTGAGAATGAATGATCTACATTTAATTTGCATTTACATGCACACACACACAAACAATCACACACAACAGATTACAGTCATCTCTTGGCTAATAATCAGCACAGGTGAGGCTAATAAAAGAAACAGATTGCAACATCTTGATTCTCAAATGAAATTTAAATGTAAAATTCACTGCGTAAGATTTAACCTCTCTTTGGAAAACAAAAGTGAGACAGCATGGCAGCTCTGTCTATAAGAGTTGATAAAATAAAATGACAAATATAAGCAGACAACAAAATGAGGTTGATGAGTGCTATTTGTTAAATATGACAATTCTGGACACTGAATTACTGATAAAGTTTAGAAAATATGGAGAAAAGGCCTTGCAACAACTTAATATAATCTATGATGAGAGCACATATTTTCCTGAAATCCAAGCAGTAACCAGGTTTGGATCGGTAATTATATATTTTGCCCTTATTGTTTCAGGGCCATCTATTTAATATGAAAATCTGGCAGAATATATATATATATATATATATATATATATATATATATATATATATATATATATATATATATATATATATATATATATATATATATATATATATATATATATATATATATATATATATATATATGGATGGAGTCAGATTTACTTATGTAATCAAGAGATGCGCCCCTAAGATCTGTTCCGCATTGCCATCTCATGAATCAATTCTGACATTAAGATTAAGATAAAAAGTTAAGATATATAAGATAATTAAGATAAAAAGAGAAATTGAGTTTTTAATCATAATTGTACAATAATCATCCCGGTGTGTACCCCAGTTTAGAATAGGTACACCGTATCCCTGCGCATCGTAAGAGGCGACCAAGGGTTGGCGTCAGGAAGGGCATCCGGCCATAAAAAAAACATTGCCTCAAACAGGGGACCATGATTGTCATGGGGCCCACAAGGCCAACCCCCCTCTAGCGGGGAAAATGGCCTTAAAACGATCATTCATTCATTCATTTCAATCATAATTTTTATATTAATTTCCCAAATGGATATTTTAATATGTTTAATTTTAATTTTATCAAAAGTAGAAACTGTTTGCAAAAACTGTGGAGTAAAAAAATTCACCACCATTGCCAATTTGAACGTTTGTTAAAAATATAAATGCTCAGAAAGTCCAACATTTCAGCCACAGAGTGCCCTTCGTCGGGCACTAGGCAGGTAATGCATGATCGGATGTTAATACCTTCTGGAAATTGCTGTGTGACGCAGGTCTGCCAAGGACTAAGTGACCGAGAAGATGATAATATTGTTTGCTTGGCTCTCTGCTTGTTCTCTTTTTCATTCAGTGCTTATCACAACATATACGTCAAGTTGGGATTCACCCAACCAGAAAATGCTCTACTAAAAAAAGGATTGCTCAGTGAACCCTGATTTCTCTCAATTTGGATTTTTTTTTTTTTAACCAGATAGCACTTTCCACTCTAAAATTACCAGCACAATTCGTCCTTCTGAAGATAAATACACACACACACAAACGTGTTTGCATTTTTGTGTCAAATCTGCCTATCATGTTGTGCTACATTCAAGTTTTAAAAGCACAATCTCATGATTTTCAACAGCACTCTACAAAATGTACACTAAGTCAGACATGAGAAAATATAAAGCTATTAAATGAAGGAATAGATGTCTGTCCATGACAGCAAATATATTCAGTGATCTTCTTCTCCTCCTCTTCTTCCCTTTATAAGGGGTGAGGGTCTACTAAGTGATGTATAAATAGTATCCATACCGCAAGAATTGTTGTCTTTGCAAAAACACACAATTGTCATGCAATCATGTGGTTCCACTTTTCCACTTGCTCAACAATGTGGTATTTATTTATGACATTGATCGAAGACTCGTGGAGCCCAGTTTGTACATACATCACATGCAAGACAAAGACATTAAAAGACATGGATGTGCTTTAGCATGAATTACAAGGAAATTAGTAAACAATGCACAAAGACATACGATATATGTGTTATGAAGCTGCGTTCACCTCCTCATGAGCCAAGGGTTCATTTGAGAATGCTACAGGCCGACCCACAGTGCTTTGCAAAACTAATTTGTAAAACAAGCTGGAAAATGCTTTGAACCACATAATATCTTCTGGGATCAATCAGTTCCAAGAAAACATTGTGTTGGGAGTTTTTCATATATGGTCAACATGAGAAACGTATCAAAGTTCTCACGACAATTCAAATGCTCTCCAAGATGACAATATAAAATTAGTATCAGAGATATATGTGAGACAAGGAGGAAATGTTCAGGTTCTTAAGAGTGCTGTTGACATTTTTGAGTTACGTAATCAGTGGATATCTGTTAAGCAATTCACGAAAGGTGGGTTATTGAGTAAATAAGATTAGAAGTATCACACGCACACAAATGTTGTTTTTAAACGTCCTGATTGAAAGGTAATGAACTGGATGGTGATTACATTTGCTTTGTGAATTGTTGACTTTGCTTGTTACTGCTGACGTGAAAGAAATCTTCCACAAATTGAAAGTTACTGACCCTGAAACTGCCAACATCCTAAGCCTATGTGCCCTTTTCAGCCCCCAGGTAAACCTCTTCACCCTGCCAGGCAATGCTTTCTGCATTTTAAGCATTCAGCAGAGATCAAGTGATGAATTTTGGAAGAACCACAGTCCTAGTCTTTTCTGAGGTGTGAACATTCGTGGCTCGGTCCCAGTTGCATCTGCTGTGAATTTGCCTCTGGATGCTCCAGGGCCTTTTTAGGACAAGGCAATCCTTCACTTTGCAAGCAGGCTTCCCATGTGACACTCCCAATTTTGGAAGTTAAATGATTTTTTCATAAGAATGAAGAAGA
Organism: Myxine glutinosa; assembly: GCF_964187855.1. Taxonomy (NCBI): domain Eukaryota; kingdom Metazoa; phylum Chordata; class Myxini; order Myxiniformes; family Myxinidae; genus Myxine; species Myxine glutinosa. Next base: position 242,534,720 of record NC_136261.1, read on the forward strand.
TGCCACTACAGGTTATTTCTTATCTTATCCTGAAAGGGAATGAATACAGGTTGGCCACAGATGGTACATTTTATTTCACACTAATCAAAAACTCGCGACCAAGACGTGCAAAACTCTTAAGATTGTATTTCACCTTAAAGCGAATTGACGTTGGCATTCACGACTGCTGGTTTTGTACATTTTCACCATCACCTTCTATCATATGATCACAATACGAAGAATGAGGAACTACTCACAATGATTAGCTCCTGGAAATGGAAAATGGAAAAGGCTGGAAAGGGTGGAAATGCGAATGGTTCGGTGGATGTGCGGAGTATCGTTGAGAGAGAGGAAGACAAATGATGAATTGCGAAAGATGATGGGAATAGAGCCTGTGATGGATCTTGTGAAGAGGAACAGGTTGAGATGGTTTGGTCACGTGTTGAGGAAGGATGAAAGTGACTGGTTGAGAAGAGTGATGGAAATGAATGTAGAAGGAAGTAGAGGACGGGGAAGACCGAGAAAGACTTGGCTAAAGATGGTGGAAGAAGAAATGCGGGCAAGGGGGTTAACAAGGGGAGATGCAGAAAATAGGGCAAAATGGAGAACATTGTCATGGGGACCGCAAGGCTAACCCCCGCTCGACCAGGGAAAATGGCCTTTAAATGCATGTTGTTGTTGTGTTTTGATTAGCTCCACAATCTATATCAGAATCTGAGCTTAAAAAAAACAAAAACAAAATAAATAAACAAATTTATGCATTGATTGAATTTTAATAATAAAAACAAA
>NC_136261.1:242540487-242550487 GCF_964187855.1 Myxine glutinosa
TCTGCCTCTTCCTCCCTAAACCAGACGCAGCATGGTTGATTTCTCCAAACTTTGGTTTTCTGCACATACGATGTGTCCATAGTATGACGGTTTCTGTTTTAGCATCAGCACTTTTAATGTTTATGGAGCACTAATTTCTTCAAGCACTGATTTATTTGTTCTTCCAGTCCATGGATTTTTTTTTTTACATTTCGCTCCAACACCACATTTCAAAATTTTTAAATCTTTGTTCTTTCCTTCTTTTTCACTGTAACAAACAACAACATGCATTTTAAGGCCATTTTCCCTGCTAGAGCGGGGGTTAGCCTTGCGGTCCCCATGACAATCTTCTCCATTTTGCCCTATTTTCTGCATCTCTCCTTGTTAACCCCCTTGCCCGCATTTCTTCTTCCACCATCTTTAGCCAAGTCTTTCTCGGTCTTCCCCGTCCTCTGCTTCCTTCTACATTAATTTCAATTACTCTTCTCAACCAGTCACTTTCATCCTTCCTCAACACATGACCAAACCATCTCAACCTGTTCCTCTTCACAGCATCAATCACAGGCTCTATTCCCATCATCTTTCGCAATTCATCATTTGTCTTCCTCTCTCTCAACGATACTCCGCACATCCACAGAACCATTCGCATTTCCAACCTTTCCAGCCTTCGTTGCTGCTCTACGTTCATTACCCATGTCTCACTCCCATAAATCATAACACTTCTCACACATGCAGCATACACCTTTCCCTTCAGCTTCAGCGACACTCCCCTCCTCATCAGCACGCCACTCAGTTACCGAAACTTCTTCCATGCACATCTCACTCGAGCAACCGTTGCCGAGTCTGATCCACCTTCTCCATTCAGCATGTCTCCGAGGTAGCAAAATGATTTCACACCTTCCAGCTTCACGCCGTCTCCAAGATCCAACTCAACATCTTTTTCACTGTCCAAGACTCATATCCATTCATTGCAAATTAAAATACCAGAGCATTCACCAGCTTCCTCTTGGTGTGGATTGTCACATCTTTGTCTTTCCAGATCTTTGTAAAACCTGGAATCACTGTTCTCTGCAATGCTATCCATCTATTAATTTTTCCTCCAAATTTTCGGCTCACTTAAATCTTATTCAAACCCAGGGAGATTAAATTTCCACTAATTCACTATTTCCGCATAATCATCTCCCAATTTGAACACATCGATCTTCTCAATTAGCACGATTTTAACCTTTTTTAGGATTAAATAAAGACTAGCATTTGTTGATAGTTGCTTTCATACTTGTATTTATTTCGGAGAAAAAAGTTTTCCAGAACTCCTGAAACCGTGACCTATTGCATTTGAGGTCCAAAGGGCAAGGTCGCAGTGACCTATTTTGCAAGTACCAGTCTATGACAGATTATTTGCTTGTTTGTACTAGCAAATACCTGTCCTGTGGATGGATACATTTTCCCATTATTTTTTTTCCAGGAATTCTGGCCAAAGTATTCAATATTTTCCAAGATCTGAAAAGCTCCGCCCCCACTAAATCAACTTTTATCTTAATTTATTTTATCGAATTTGGCCTCCTTATCGGACATTTTGAAAATTTGCCCCTCCCCCCCCCCCCCCCCCCCCAAACTCGCAAAGGAAGAAAATGCCAAGATGGGACAAATTTCTTTTTCAAAACTTGATGGAATCAAAGGAAACTTGCAAAGGGGCAGCCTCAAGCTGCCCTCATTAATCCCTGAACGTTTCAGCTTCCTAGATCAAATACTCTCGGAGGAGTATATGATACATACAATGAGCATACTTTTACTCCATTATGTATATAAGAAGAAGAAGACGAAGATGATGCGTTCACACATAATGTGCTAATGTAGGTCACAAATGCCACCTGGTGGTAGCCAGTATTACACATGATCTTTTTCAACCGAGTATCTCAATAAAGTATGTACAACTTGAACGGTACTCGGTAGAGCACATACCTCCGCCAGGCTGAATAGTTTACGTTTTGTATCCCATCGACAGGCCGGATCTGGATCCCAGCCTGAACCAAAATCTAATAGCTTGTTCTTGTCACCGAACAAACTCATCCACCTAGTTTGTCGTAACTCGTCCAAAACGTTTTGAAATATCTTGCCATAATCGTTTTTGGCCCCATCTCTCAATGGTGAAGAACCATGAAAAAAGGTCTCTTATCCGGATATTTACCAAAATTGAAGCATTTCTTCCTTGTTTCACAACTGGCCTGTCCACCAAGTTTTGTCTGAATCTGTCCACAACTTTTGAGATGCCGTGCTATATATCATTTTGGCCCTTTCTCTCGATGGTGAAGAATCACTTTAATAAATACTAGTATCCGGACCCGGATCTTCACCAAAATCTAATCATTTTGTCCTTGTCACACACTCAACCTCTCCACCAAATTTAGTCCGAATCCGTCCACAACTTTTTTGAGACATCCTCTTCACAGAGACAGACAGACAGACAATCAGGGGTGAAAACATAACCTCCGCCCACCATCAGCGACGGACATAATTAGAATTCGAGCACACCTATAAAGTATGTACTATTACAATGCGATCATGTCTCCAAACTTTAAAGGATACACGTCAGTAAAATACACCCATCTACAAAATATGTACGTATGTAGTCTACATAACACAATTAGAATGCGATACAATAAATCTGAAAGGTCTGTTTGTCCACTATATGAACATACACCAACGTCGTCAACAAATCGTCTACACACCACACAAACACAAAGGCACCAGTCCACAAACACCACACAAAATATACCATACAAAACCCCAGCCACAACACAAAACAAGTCCTCGTGAGTCGCTGAAACCTCTGATTGCTCTTTCTAGTTTACCTATTTCATTGCCTGTAATTTAATAATTCCTTTTGAGCATCTTTCACACTCTTTTGCAACTTGCCACATTTTCCATGGCGGAAGCGGCTGAGCTTATTAAATCTTTGTTGTTGTTTAAAAAAAAAATATTTCAACCTATTCCCATTAAGGTATCAAGCAACCCAACTCCTTTAAATGGTTCACCTACACCCGATGTCTCTCCGGTTTATAGCAGCTTTTGCCAAGATATACACCCTCACCTCGTTATAATTACATCCTCTTCGGGTGGCTATTGAAGGACAAAAGGTCATAACTTTTTTAACAAAAAGCATAACTTTTTCATAACAAAAAGCATAACTTTTTTAACCAAAGTTATTTTTTCAGAACTAGGAATAAGTAAATAAAAGACTGTATGATTATGTCGTGAGGAAGGATATATAATTACATCATCATCATCATCAAAAGTGTTGGGGTGTCTAAGGTAAAGTGTACCAGAACTGTCAGTTTCACCCTACTCACCACTCAAGGCAACTTCAAAAAGTAATTCCACAGCAAACAAACCATGACCGACACACACACACACACTAAATATTTTATAACTAGATGGTATTCGTAGAATACTTACCCTGCGCAGTCAACTTGGTGCGAAGCAACTCTTTTTGAAGGGGGTTTTCCTTGATCCAATATGGCTGCCAGACCATGTGAGCGACTACATCATAAATTTATATTGTCTACTATAATTGTTGCGTAGATGACCCTCAATAAATTTCAAACGGATCAGACTAAGTGTTGTCACTGTCGAATTACTGATGAGATCATCATCGACATATCTTATTCCCCATGGGGAGTACTTGACAATGAGCCTTGTTTCACCTTTTTCCATTGAGCGGTTTGGGAGATATGGAGGTGTAACGTTTTTCCAATATGGCGTCTGTACCACGTGACCTATGACGTCGTAATTATGAATAAAAAAAATATTTTACAAGCATAGGCGCTCCTATGGTAAAAAATTAATGTCAATCGGACCAACAGTTGCCGAGAAAATGCTTTTTAAAAATTTAGACACGTACACACGTATGTATACAACCGAATGCCTAACCCTGCTTTTCGCTTCGTGAGCGCATGGTAACTAGAACCACAAGGTATTAATTTTCAAGAATGTGACCAAAATTTTGATCATTTAAATCATTCATTCACTCAATACAATATCACAGCGAATAGAAGAATGAGTTGACAGAGGATAAAATGACAATGTACTGGAAGTGGGGCAGTAGGACTACAGTTTGACACAGCATATGGGATAATAATAATCATAACCAGCCCATCCATGGCATTTGCAAAAAATACAGAGTCAAACTACCACTTTTATGAGCCCGCCTCCCCCTTCCAAAGGAGGTGGGTGTTTCTATTGGTATCAAAGGTTCAGGGAAAGAAGATAAACCTTTCCATATATGGTTGTTTTCAGAGTATGTTGGAGTATATATTTAATAACGTTAATTTCACACTCTGTAATCAAACACAGTCACATCCAAATGTCCATAATTTCAGATTATCTTTCCAGTTTATGAATCAAGGCACGTGTACACAGATGAAAATAACTCATAACAGTTGATTGTTCAATCAGTTTGTTGTATACGTGCACAGCGTTTATCACATGCTGATTTCGTTTATTGCTTGAATCAAAGCAAACATCGTGCAGAATGTCATCAAGATAAGAGAGTAAAATAGTTACACTCAACATGTTTTAAAAAACAGAAGAATGATAACCAAGGTATCATTTCCCCACGGGTAGTTTAAACACGCGTGCATTCTCATGTCAAAAAAAAACGGAAGAGAAACAATATCTTCACACTATGGCAAATCATGCTTTGGTGCGTAAAGGTGATTTCATGCAATGAGGCCTCAGATTTTCCAGGAATGCAGATGGACCAGATGCCCTTACTCAGTCATTTTTGTATGTTTTTGGCTTCAGGTGATTGGATGCCAGAGTGTCGTGTTATATTTGACTTGCTTTTATCTTTAACCAATAGCATAAGATGGTGCCCTAAACAAATTAACACTGTGGCACTTGTCTGCAAGCCAGGTTATTTCATCGCAAAGTATAATGGGTAAAAGCAAGAACGAAAGAAGAAACTTCTCCCCGTTATATTGTCATGGTTTGTCCTAAAGCTACAAAGTGTCTAAAATACTGTGGTGCCAAAGAAGGGCAAACCTGACACCATAATAAACACTGCGGTGCCCTTGTTAAAGGCAAAGCTGTATTTCTGCCAATGCTGTGGATGTGCTATTCCTTATCATCACCTTTCTCTGATCGTTCTCTCTCACCGCCCACTCATTGCCCTGAGTATCAAAGTTTGGGCTTAAGGATTATCCTTACAATTACACAGCTGTTCTTATAAAGGACACATTGATTGCATTTTCACTTGCTTCTTAACAAAACTAGGAGTCATAATATCTACCGTAGTGATCTATGACTAAATGATACAATAATATATACTTTTCAGATTTCTATAATTATTCTGAAAATAACAGCACTGACTGTTTCGTCAAATATGCTTAAAGTCAAAAAACAAAACAAAACTAGAACGGGCACTCGGTAGAGCGCATACCTTCGCCGCAGCTACTGTTCTGTACTTGGTAAAAATACGATTTTGACCTTTTCGTGACCTTGACCTTGACCTTTGACCCGATTGCTCCCAAAATCTAATCAAATGTGTCCCGTATAATAACCAATCATCCCACCAAATTTCATGCAATTCGGTTGAATACTTTTTGAGTTATGCGAATAACATACACACACACACACAGACATACAAATAAATACACAGCGATCAAAACATAACCTTCCGCTTTTGCGAAGGTAAAAAAACTTACCTCAGTCCAAAAAGTCAAAAAACTTACCAGAGTCAAAAAAACTTACTTCACATGTCTCTTTCTCCACTCGCTGGTTTACTTCCCCTGAATTTAGCAATTTTAGTGAATCTGCAATACATTTCCCTATTCTAAGTTGAGGGACGCCTTCATTCTGGCATGAAATGAAATATTCTGGTTCAAGGTTGCAGTTGATTAAAAGATGGAACGATCGAAGTTTTTTTTTGTGAAGGAGGTGATTATTTCTATACAGAGGTAAAACTGCACCATCGTTCAGATTCGAACATAAAGTTGTCTGCTTTATGATCTGCATATTCGGTTATGGATATAACAAGATCGAAAGTCTAACAACGGCGTAGCAGGGCTTGTAAAATATTATAAACCACAAACACATATGATTAGCTTTTTAAACAGTCGCGAATGCTGCTTATAACATTAAACAAAGAAATTTGGAGGAACCCGACATCCGTGAGGTAAGTTTTACTTACAGAACTGAGCGAAGATCTACTGTAATCTATAGATACCTCCCAAGGATTGGTTTAATAACATGCTATCAAAAAACCGAGGAGAATTCCTTACTTCCGCGGTTGTTAGTTTCGTACAAAGCTTATCATTGAATCATGAACCATACACCGCTTCAATCCATTCACTTTATATTCATGACATTGGGATTAAAGTGTTATGGTCATATTTACTATATTAATATTATGACTATTACGAAAACGATACTACTGAAACGATACACGACTGTATTAAGAAATCTGGGCTTAATTTGTCCGAAGCGGTCCGAAGGTGAGTCATAAAGCCTAAGGTCGATACATACCATTTTGACGGAAGACCCGTAACGCCGACGCTTTCGATATTTAATGGTCATTTTAACAATCGGTATGTTTGTGTTTCACACTGAATGAAAAACGTTAAGGTAGAGCATGGTGATTGTGATATATGACAAGTTCGACGATATGTTCAGCCTGAACGAAATTGGAATCAAAATGCCAGAGTGTGGAGAGTCAGCTGCCATATCGCTGTAATTACATCAGACATAATCACATCCTCAGCTCTGATTGGTATACGTTTGAGGGGACATACATACAGAAGGATAAGCACTGTTCTAGACGGCTTTGCCCTATGGGTAAAAATCCCACGACACCTTGAGCAAAGAGTAGGATATCGTGTGGCAGTCTCCTCACTAAGTTTAAAATTCCCACAGTGATCGAGGACTGCTGAAGTATTATGTTCTGAGGACGCATTGACTTTTCCAGGGTACATTCTCAGCTATTACATCTTTCACAACATATTGTGGGTGCACCTGATTCCCTACAAAACATTGTGTTAATAACAACAATAGATGCATTGTCAAAGTAAGTATAAGTATATATGCTATATACAGTCACGTGAAAAAGTAAGTACACCCCATGTAAAGATTTGACTTTTTCAACATATTTCAACATATAGCTATTTGATCTTCATTTCAACAATATTGACAGATAAAGGTGATATAATATAACAAATATCATGAAACATTTACATTTTGTTGTCCATTGTATAATTTAAATAAACATAAATACAAATTTCGCATGTGGAAAAAGTAAGTACACCCTTGGCTCTCATAGGTGTATTGCCCCCTTTGGCAGAAACAACCTCAAGTAGGCGTTTCTTATAACTGTCTACCAGTCTCTGACATCGACTGGGAGAAATTTTTATCCACTCCTCCATGCAGAATTCTTTCAGCTGTGCGATGTTTGAGGGGGTTCTTGCATGCACAGCTCGTTTCAAATCCCCCCACAACATCTCGATGGGATTTCTATACGGGCTTTGACTTGGCAATTCCAGAACCCTCCATTTCTTTCTTTTCAGCCATTCCTTGGTGGATTTACTGGTATGTTGAGGGTCATTGTTATGTTGCAAGGTCCACCTTCTGTTGAGCTTCAACTTTCCGACAGATGGCCTCACATTATCCTCAAGCACCCTCTGGTGCAATGAAGAATTCATAGTGGATTCTATGATGGTGAGCTGCCCAGGCCCTTATGCAGCAAAGCTGCCCCAAACCATAATATTTCCACCACCATGCTTTACAGTTGGTATCAGGTTCTTGTGATCAAATGCTGTCTTTGGTTTTCGACAAATATGTCTTCTGGTACTGTGGCCAAATAGCTCTATCTTTGACTCATCTGTCCAGAGCACATTGTTCCAGTAGTGTTGGTCTTTGCCGAGGTGTTCATTGGCAAACTTTAGTCTGGCCCTGATGTTCTTTCTGGACAGCAATGGTTTCCTCCTGGCACACCTCCCATGTAGATCAAATTTGTGCAGCCTCTTTCTAATGGTAGACTCGTGCACTTTGACATAAACAGTGGCAAGAGCTACCTGTCGGTCCCGTGATGACATTATGGGGTTCTTAGAGACTTCTTTCAGCATCTTGCGGTCTGCTCTCGGGCTGAACTTGCTGGGGCGGCCTGGCCTGTACAAGTTGGCAGTTGTTTGGAATCTTCTCCACTTGTAGATGATCTTCCGGACAGTCGAATGATTGATTTCAAATTGTTTGGAGATCTTTTTAAATCCCTTCCCAGACTTGTAGGCATCTATAACGTTCTTTCTGAAGGCCTCAGAGAGATCTTTTGATCTCTGCATGGTGACGCCACACACTTCAACAACAAAGAGCAAACCAAACTAAATGTCTGAGGTTTAAATAAGACAGGTTCCTCCAAGATCCTCTCCAACGATGTTCTAATCATTTGCACCTGAGCTGGTGCACCTGATTCTAATTTTAGGTATTTGAAGTAGTGATAAATGTAGGGGTGTACTTACTTTTTCCACATGCAAAATTTGCATTTATGTTTATTTAAATTATACAATGGACTACAAAATGTATTATGTTTCTTGATATTTGTTATATTATATCACCTTTATCTATCAATATTGTAGTAATGAAGATCAAATAGCTGTATGTCGAAATATGTTGAAAAAGTCAAAACTTTACATGGGGTGTCCTTACTTTTTCACGTGACTGTATATATATATATATCTGTGCAGTGTCTGTGTTGTGCTGTGTTGTCACTGAACTACTCCCTCAATCTTTGGGGAAATCGTACCAAACCTCTGTTATGCACCTATCTCTCCCATCGGTATGTCCTAAGGGTATTTCTTTTGGGGGGGGGGGGGGGGGGGAATGTTTTTGGGGAATTTTTTTTTCCAACGTAAGTTTTCAACTTCAATTGTTTATAAAATGTAATATCACGTATATTACAAATACATTTGTGCATTATGATTGTTTGAATTATGATTGGTGTAAACCATGACAAAACAGCAACTCTGGTACAGTCATTTATCTATATATCTACATATCTAGGCAGTGTCTGTTGTCACAGAACTACTCTCTGAAACTTTTGTTTCCGTGGTTGTGAAGTGTTTTTAATAACGTGGTGGTGGTTTTGAATCACGTGGTGGCGAGGTATTTTGAATTATGTGGTGCTGAGGTGTTTTTAAATGACGTGGTGGTCAGGTGTTTTTAAACAAGTGGGGGTGAGGTGTTTTGAATTACTTGGTGGTGAGGTGTTTTTAATTATGTGGTGGTGAGGTGTTTTGAATTAGTTGGTGATGAGGTGTTTTGAAATACTTGGTCGTGAGGTGTTTTGAATTACGTGGTGGTGAGGTGTTTTAAATTATGTGGTGGTGAGGTGTTTTGAATTACATGGGTGTGAGGTGTTTTGGATTATGTGGTGGTGAGGTGTTTTGAATTACGTGGTGGTGAGGCGTTTTGAATTACGTGGTGGTGAGGTGTAATCGTTCCAAACTTCCAGTCTGCACCTACCCCTCCCATATGTACGTGCTGAGGGGTTCTTTTTTGAATTTTAATATATTTTTTCAACCTAAATCTTCAACCTAAATTGCTTAAAAAAAGGAATATCACAAACACTACAAATACATTTGTGCAAAAAAATTGTTTGTATTATGATTGGTGTAAATCATGATAACACAGCAACTCAGGTACAGTCATTATCCTCAGCTAAAATAAGCCCGCTCCTCAGCAACGACGTGTGGTAAGGCGAGCGTAGCGAGCCGAGCCAAGCTCATATATATATATATATATATATATATATATATATATATATATATATATATTATACACACACACACACACACACACACACACACACACACACACAACAACAACAACAACAACAACAACAACATGCATTTTAAAGGCCATTTTCCCTACTAGAGCGGGGGTTAGCCTTGCGGTCCCCATGACAATCTTCTCCATTTTGCCCTATTTTCTGCATCTCTCCTTGTTAACCCCATTGCCCGCATTTCTTCTTCCA
>NC_136261.1:242555487-242585487 GCF_964187855.1 Myxine glutinosa
GGGATCAACGGCAGCGTGCCCTGGGCATGCTGCAAGGCGGACTGAGCTACCGTGAGGTTTGTTCTACAGTACAGAACAGCTCAGGGTGCAATGTCAGTCCCCTTTCAATAGCATGTGTGGCCACCATTGTTTTGGATACAGGCAGTGCATCGTCGGCGTATACTGCCTACCAGTCTTTGGATGGATTGCTGCTGGATTCTGTCCCACTCAGTCCTCAATGTCTGAAGCAGCTCTGCCCGTGTCCTGGCCCTGCCAACTACGCGTCTCCCAAGCTCATCCCACAGGTGCTCTATGGGATTCAGGTCAGGGGAGAGCGCAGGCCACTGCATGGTGTTGATGTTCTCACCTTGGAGAAATGCAGTGGTAAAGCAAGCAGCATGGGGACGAGCGTTGTCATGCTGAAAGGTTCTCAGTTCTGGGTGGTCTAGCAGGAATGGCAGCAGATGAGGTCGCAGGATGTTATCCACATACCGCTGGGCGTTAAGATTCCCATCCACAACCACCAGTGGCGTCCTGTACCGGCCTGATATGGCGGCCCACACCATCACACTTGGGCCACCCCATCTGTTGGCTTGACGCACGCAACAATCGGCATATCGCTCGCCAGTTCTTCTCCAGACACGCTCACGCCCATCAGGACTGTCCACATAGAACCTTGACTCATCGCTGAAAGCGACCTCGTTCCACTGCGCCAAGGTCCACCGCTGATGCTGCTGGCACCATCTCTGTCAGTTGCGGCGATGGGCAGCCGTCATCACGGGGCCTCTGTATGGTCTTCTGGCAGTCAGACCATAGTCATGCAGTCGTCTTCGTGCAGTATCATTGGAGATCCGTGGGTTTGCACGCCCTGGAGTTTCTGCCGAAGTGCGGGATGCTGGACGGAATCGATCCCGCAGGTGACTTCGGACCATCTGCCTGTCCTGCCTTGCAGTGGTGACTCTTGGCCTCCCTGATCGAGGTCTGTCATCTGCAGAGTTGTGGAGGGTGTCTCTGTCCACCAGGGCCGATATCGTCTGGTGTGAACAGCCAAGGTGACGTGCCACCTCACGGTAGCTCAGTCCGCCTTGCAGCATGCCCAGGGCATGCTGCGGTTGATCCCTTGACAATCGTGGCATGTTGATTGAAATGCCCATTTTGCACTGGCCTTTTTAAAGCCAATATCAAGACATCACGTGCAGCTCATTAAAATCATCCCGTACCCCTTGGCTAATCACTGACAGTCAAAACGGCTGTTCAACAGCTGTGCTATGAAGTGACCATTGAAGGTTCAAGTGACCATCCGTGACCGTTTTGTCTGACAGTGAGGACACTATTGTCCACAAATAAGTTCACACATTTACTACATGCAGTGTTATTGTTGATATTTAAAGGTTTCAAAGGTGGTAAGTTTCTTTTGCGTTTCAGTATATATATATATATATATATATATATATATATATAATATATATATATATATATATATATATATATATATATATATATATACATATATATATATATATATATATATATATATACATACAGTATATATATATATATATATATATATATATATATATATATATATATATATATATATATATATATATATATATACACATACATACATACACACATATATACACATACATACATACATACATACATATATATATATATATATATATATATATATATATACATATATATATATATATATATATATATATATATATATATATATATATATATATATATATATATATATATATATATATATACATACATACATATATACATACATATATACATAAATTTGTAGGTTTCTTTATTTATCAAGGCTAAAATGAAGCAAGAAGTACACTAACAACCAACTAAATTAAAACTTCTTTTTATGTTTTATCTGTGATGATGTCATTGGCAACCCAAATTTTGAAAGCTTTCTTAGAATGCCTGAAGGAGTCTGGAATGGGAGATGGCATGAAAACTAAAGGGAAAATAAACAGTCTCCATTGCCCTTTGCCTGGAGCTATGGGTTGACAGACATGATTTCATCCAGAGCCAACTGTAAAGATTTGCATACTGTATTGACCTACTTAATAAAACTGAAAATGTACACCAAACTGGAGACCACAGGAGCAGGCAATCAGAAATAATAGCTTGGTCGAGTAAATTATCAAAATATTCTGTTATTTCAACTCCTGTCAGAAGGGGTGCTTTCAACTGTGGGATGACTTGTAACACTTTTGACGATGAGAAAAAATCATTACTACAGACAGACAGCCATCATGAGTGGGTATTCCACACAGAGCTCATGCTTCACTGCAATCGTAAACAAAAACTTTTGATGCCTGGAATGGGAAGAGTTTTTAAATTTATTTTTCAACATAGATGTCGAGTATTTGTTGCTCACATACTATTCGGTGTACGTCAAGCCTGTCCAAGCAATTATGTGCATTACTTTTTAAGAACTTAGAGAAAACAGTAAACCATCTGGGACAATTCCAATAGTATTTGTTTTTCCATAATTCATTGCAGTTTTACCATACGGGTGATCCTTTGCAAGTCATAGCTGCCATTGACAGCTGAAGATAATGTGGGTTTGTGAATTTGTTTGTAGTGTCGGAAATACTACCCAAACAACAACCACATTCTGGGATAGCAAGCAGTGCAAGGTGCATTGAAGGGAATTAATGACTGCTTTATACCTGTGCTAAGTTTAAATTGAATTTGCTGGTTTAAATTAATTGGTTATCCTACTGAGCATGTTCCTTTCATATAATTATTAAAGTGTGAATTCTGTCTATTGCAAGCAGACTGTAGCCAAATGCACCTATTTTTGCACTTTCATGGTCTACTGGTACGAGCTAGGAGTTTGGTTTGGCAATGTACTCAGCTCAGAGATTCATGCGATCTGAGGGTCTAATTGAACCGAACACCCCCCCCCCCCCTCCCCTGTCCAGCAACATCTACCGTTAATGTGTTGAGGTTTCGAGCTGATGTATCTTGGATCACACAATATGTCAGGGAGCAGTTAAGTCAACTGTTTTTCGTTGTTATGTTCACTTGTATATGGTAAGAAATTTGACGTCCTTCGCAAGAGCAGATCATTGTGTGCAAGTTCCTCAAAAGGTCATGCATCGTTTGTAACTTTGTTTTTTTACCATGATATAGGAGCATACAAAAGCTTGAAATCAAATTGAATCTCAGTTGTAATAAAAACCCATCACTTGTAAATCAGAATCACTCAGTTGGTCGTGTGTTTGCTGATCCACTTAACCGTAACGCCGCCTTCATGATGTTTCATGAATGCCAAACCTCCAACGAGAAATCAGATCAAATATTTTGTACTACTATACCACAATAAAAATACCACTATCAAAGGCCTCAATTATTCCCACCGTCTGGTGGGGTGGACCAACATTTTGGCCCAAATCCTTCAGAAACCAGCTGACCAAGACTGCCATTTGACTGAAGGTGGCAGAAATTTTCAATTTCGTCAAGTTACCGGTAATAACCCACTTAGTCTTTCCAAAGGAAATGTGCGATCTTTAATGTCAGCAACCAACTAATGCTAGCAAACAGGACACACCGTTTAACATCATCCGAGGGATGGCAAACACTGAGGTCGTTTCCTGCCTGTGCAACAGCAGGTTTCCTGACAGTTTATCGGTGGGTTGAGATTCAAATCCAAACTTGATAGCTCAGTGGCGAATGCGCCTGGGAATAAGTGGCGAAAGCTCTCAGCTACCCTGTCAGCACCAAATCAGATCAAAGATACAGGTGATATTATAAAACATTGTGAATTATAATGTATTATTTATGAGCTGAATAATCTAGAATAACGTTTTTATTCCGAAGGTGGCCGGAGGAAAAATGAAAGAGTGAAGGTGAGCGGGGAGTCTCGATTTTGGCAGTTTCACCCCAAAGAGGGTTGCTGGCAGATCTTGTGCGTCCTGCAGGAATATTAGGGCGACAGAGCACAGACAGAGCAGGGGGAACCAGGCCGGATAGGAGTCGGTAGAAGACAGAAAGACCACCAGGCTGCCTGTGGTGAGTGAGTGAAAGGCCCTTACAATCGGCTTCATCGTGGGAGATTCCAATGATTCTGAAAGCTTTGGTTTCAACAGCGTGAAGACGAGCTAGGTGTGAGGCAGGAGCACCAGCCCAGAGGGGGAGCAGTATTCCATTGAGCTGCGGATGAAAGTCTTGTATGTGGTGAGGAGCTCAGGTGTGCCAAGGAAGGACTTCACATGATGGAAGATGCCCAGTCGGCGACTGGCTTTTGAGGCCAGATTGGAAATGTGGTTTTCCCAGGAAAGATCATGGCAGATAGTGAGACCCAAAAGCTTGAGCGACAGAACTTCTTCAAGAGGATTGTTGAGAAAGTAGATAAGAGGGTTGTCCAGACATTCTTTTCGGAGAGATATAGTGAGAGTGTGAGATTTGGCAGGATTGAAAGACATGTTCCACTTGTTTGACCAATCTGTGATTTTGTCCAGGTCTGCAGAGAGTGAGGAGGCTGCAGACTGCCGATCTGAGGGATGACGAATGGAGCGGCAGACAGTGGAGTCATCAGCAAAAAGAAAAAGAGAGGATTTTCAAGAGTCGGACAGATCATTGATGAAGACCAGAAAAAGCACAGGGCCCAGAACACGACACTAAGTTACTCCAGCTTGGACAGAAAGAGGAGATGAGAGAATTCCATTTAGAGCCACACGTTGACTACGACAAGAGAGGAAGTCCGCAATGCGTGAATGTTTCCATGGATACCATAAGAGGAGAGTTTGGTGAACCTTAATTAATGTTATGATAACAAAATGCTTCTCCTGAACAAAATAGACACAAAACACTACCTTAATGATAACTCTGTAACTGTTAGAGAATGCTTATTGGACTGGAATTCAACCATGAATTCTGCCTGCTGATTTCATCATTACTGAGGCAACTATGTCATGAGGCAGTGCCACTGCACATTCAAGCTAGGATTTGTACTTTGTTCAGGGTTCTGGCAATAACTCGTGTTCTCTTCATGAGTGACACCATGGGATCTCTAATGTCCACTAACTAATGCTGGCAGATGGGAAGCCTGGTTTAATGTCCTTCCCATGGACGGCACACACATTGATGCCTCACCCTGCATGTGAAAGACCAGGATGACAGTTTATAACTGCATCGAGATTCAAACCCAGGCTAGACAGCTCAGATGTGAGTGTGCAAACCTCTACGCTATATTGCCATCACATAAATAAACATGTTATGCTTTTTCAGTGTTTCTGTACGATGGCATGTTCTCAATCAAGATTTAAGTCTCTTTTTTTGGATGGCATTTGATGACAGCTCTGTCCAACATTCCCCATGTTCCCAATAAAACTAAACTGCAGAGTAATCATATTAGAATTGGGTGCTTAAAATAACGTGCCCTGTCCGTAAACATCCCTCACAATAATTGCCTGCCACGGTTATACTTGACGTTGTGCCATAAATCACGTACACAGCCTTAATTTCTGTTTCTTCCCCTCCCATGCAATGCATTGCGACTTTGATTTGAATCGTAAACCTCTAAAACTCCAGTCATAAATCCCAGAGAAACAACATCACATTTTATAACTAACAGAAACCACCACCCATATAGAGGATGGATGCAAGCCTGCAGTTTAAGCTTCAGTCTTGGACATGTATTTCTGTTCTGAGGTTTCATTGAAAAGAGAAATTTAACTTAAATTTCATGGCTTGAGACCAACCTTGTAACAGACGCAGATAAAATGTGCACATGCTGGTATCTTGTAATGATCCCATGGAATTGCAAAAGCCTAAATCAACATTCAGAGTTGGATGATGTCGTGGACTCAGGAACAACTGCTAAACCATTGATGAGACAGAGGATAGTAAAGTTCCATAGTGCTTAACAATTTCATAATGCGGTGTCGCTGTGGAACACCGAGCCAAACTCATGTGCCATTTTACAGCCCTAGTGTGACTCACCCCAAACCCGTGCCCCACTTTATTTTGATTGACTCAATAAGAACGATAATTTGTGTCAAGCAGAGTCAACAGGCAAGTATGTTCAGCTGAAGCTAATTTAACACCTTCGTCACGATAGATGCTTCACGCTTAAGAGGTCCATTCCATAATCTGTAGGCCCTCGTTTTATTCACATGACCAGAAGGTAAGGTGGGATGCCATCAGTGAATGTAGGCTCACAATATAATTTGCGAAAAAAATATTCAAAAACAATTTTTATTTATTTCTGTCCTATGCAGATTTGGACACATTGCACTGTTTCGTAACATTGCAAGTAAACCATTTGAGAATGTCACATGATTCAGAGGGACACTGAAGACGAAGTGTTGCAAAAGTACAGAAATCTTTTTAAAATTCTTACCTCATATAACCTTTAAGTGTGCAATGAGTGTCAGATTCTTCTCCATTAGTTAAGAGCTGAAAAAAGGCCTTGGCAGCTAACATTATCACTTTGGATTCTCCTTCGTTCTAACTTTTAATTCGCAGAAGTTTAAAAAAATATCTCCCTGAGTATTTCTGTCTGAATGGAAGACTTAATGTGGACCAGGTGAAGTGTAAATAAAAGGGTGTGCTCGTTAAGTTATTGGTCTACGTGTGGTGCGTTTGCTAACCAATCTCGCATCAGACAAAGCTGAACAAAAACACAAAAGTTTTCGTAATTGTCACACTCCATTTTTCTGTTTGTTTGTCTGTCCGTTCCCTAATATCTTGTACATCTTGAGAACAAAAAAAATTGTCGGGCCAGCAAACTTGACAGACACAAATGGGGCCTCATGAGGAGTGGATGGTGGGTGGGGACTTTTGGGTCGGGGGAAGAAAGAGAGGAGGGAGGAGATATTTTAATGGTTAAACGTGATTGCAACTAAATTCAGCACACATAATGGGGGTGGAATAGGGGATAGAACTTTTGAGGAGACGAGTGTGGGTGAGGTGGTAGGGGATCTCTAAATCACAGTCCAGCTATTAAAATCCCTATGGGTTATAGCGCAACAAAACACGACCTCCAACCTTGCATAGTCAGTATCATGTGGACAATGTACAGTGAAACAATGTGTATATTAATTTTGTTACTATTTCTTTGAAATATCGAATACGACATTCTTTAAATATCAGTATGTTGTCAGTACATTGTGTCTAATTAAAGTAACAGCATCTACGTGAAGAAAGTCATCATGAAGAAGATGACGTGGTATGAGGAGGAGACTCCCAAAAATAATTAAATTATTTTTATTCAAATTATGTGAGATTTTCACCTCCGACCTTTTAAGTTGCACTTTAAATAATTTAAAAAAATATTTCTAATTTCTTCAATATATGGCCCTCGTCTTATTCAACTTTTCACAATGAACAAGAATCTGTGGGAATTGTGCCGAATTCTGTCGTTTCATTGAATTATATAATAGTATTGCATTATTGTTGTGAGAGCCTGGTCTTGGCGTAACAGTTAGGGCACTGGCTTGGGATCCTAGGATCCTGAGCTCGAATCCCACTTGATTGCTGAATCAGGCCAGGTGGGTTGGCTCAGCCTGTCGTTCTTCCGAGGTTGGCAAATTGAGTACCAGCTTGCTGGGATGAATGTGCCAGTGTGTGCCCCGGTTTAGAATAGGTACACCGTAATCCTGCGTGTCGTAAGAGGTGACCTAAAGGGTTGGTGTCAGGAAGGGCACCCGGCCATAAAAACATTGCCTCAAAAAGGGAACCATGATGATTGTCATGGGGCCCGCAAGGCTAACTCCTGCTCTAGCAGGGAAAATGGCCTTAAAAAGGGAAATGATTATTGTCGTGAGAGACGCTCCTGCCACTTTTGTCAGTTTTCCCATAATTATTTTGTATATCGACTATGTTGTATTCATTTTACTCATCTCTTCTCACTGAACACGAACTGTGAGACTTGTGCTGAAATT
This sequence comes from Myxine glutinosa, assembly GCF_964187855.1. Taxonomy (NCBI): domain Eukaryota; kingdom Metazoa; phylum Chordata; class Myxini; order Myxiniformes; family Myxinidae; genus Myxine; species Myxine glutinosa. Next base: position 242,563,395 of record NC_136261.1, read on the forward strand.
TTACAGTTTATCGAATTATGTGTAATTTTCACTTCTGACATTGCTCTAATATGTGAATATTTAATCTTATAATCTGCAAGGCTGTGGAGGAGTTGGTAGAAGACAGAGAGACCACCAACTTGCCTGCGTCGAGAGAGTGAAAGCCCGTCAGAATCAGCTTCATCACGGGAGATAACAATGATTCTAAAAGCGTTGGTTTCTACAGCGTGAAGCAGAGCAGGTTACAGCAGGTTACATTGTTACGGACACGACTTAGATGTTGCTTGACCGAGCGGAATGGCCGCCGTGTTCGCACAGTTTACCCGATTACACTCGAACGTTGGCCGAATCGCGCTATGCTAAATCAATGAAGGAAAGGACACAACGGCTGGGATTAAGGCAACGACACAAGGGGTACAGTTCTCAAGACCTCCGGAGGAGGATATAATATTGGTTATGCAGAACGGTTAGATTACACGGCAAGAGGTAAAGCACAGCAAGATGGGCACTTATACACGGTCTTATCTTATTCCCGACAGACCACAGACAAACGGGACAAGACTGACTTACACGGGGATTGATAGCAGGGGAGGGCAGGCAGTCGATAGCTCAAGGTGCACCTTGGCTCAGGGGCAGAATCGACCCGGTCCGGTCCAGAGAGGCGGGGAGGTATTTCTCAGCGCTAGGAGGTGGCGTCCTTTCTTCTCCAAGCTGAGGCGCATCTCCTGCCCAGATGCCACCCTCATATGCTCCATTTCCTCCCTGTGAGCATCCAGTTTAGTTTCTACCCCCATTCTGACCCCCTCTATCTGCTGCCCCATTTGTTTAACTTCCCTTTCCGCTTGGTCCCTCATGTCCCTCAATTTGCCTTCAATACTGTTTTCTAACCCCTCTAACCCCTTTTGCATCCCTTCCATTTGATTCTCTTGAGCGGCCATTCGGTTTTCTACCCCCATTAACCCATTCTTTACCTCTTTTATCCCATTGTCTAACCCCTCACCGGTACCCCTCGCTTCGTCTTATCTCTGATGAGGCAGGAGGCAGGAGCACCAGCCCAGAGGGGAGAACAGTATTCCCTCAAGCTGTGGATGAAAGCTTTGTAAGTGGTGAGGAGTTCTGGTTCTGGAAGAAAGGACTTCACACGACAGAGGATGCCCAGTCTTTGACTGGCTTTGGAGGCCAGCTTGGCAATGTGGTTTTCCCAAGAAAGATCATGGCAGATAGTGAGACCCAAAAGTTTGAGTGACAGAACTTCTTCGAGAGGATTGTTGATAAAGTAGATGGGAGGGTTTTCCAGACGATCTTTTCGGAGAGACATAGTGAGAGTGTGAGATTTGTCAGGATTGAAAGACATGTTTCAAGTGTTTGACCAATTTGTGATTTTATTCAGCCTCTTCAGAGAGTGAAAAGGCTGCTGCCTCCAAATCTGAGGGATGAGAGATGATAAAACAGAGGGTGAAGTCATCAGCAAAAAGAGGTTTTTCCAGAGTCGGAGAGATGATGGATGAAGATTAGAAAAAGCATAGGGCCTAGAATGCCTTGAGGAACACCAACCTGGACAGAAAGAGGACATGACAGAACTCCATTGAGAGCCACATGTTGACTATGACATGAGAGAAAGTCCACTGGCCATGAGTGGTAATTTTACCATGGATACCATAAGAAGAGAGTTTGATGAGCAGTGTGGGGTGCCATACCGTATCGAAGGCCCGAGATATGCCAAGGGAGACAGCTCTGATTTCCTGTGTGGCATTAAGGACCTCCATCCATTGTTGAGAAAGCAGAAGCAGCATGTCCAGAGTAGAGTGACCTGGTCTGAATCAAAATTGATGATCAGAAATGAAGCCATTGGAGAAGAGGAAGGATTTGATGTCGAAAGCAATGATGATTCCATGACCTTGCTGATTATTGGGAGCAGGCTGATTGTTCTGTAGTTGCAAGGATATGTTTTTGCACCTTTTTGTGTAAGTCAGTAATGTTGGCTGTTTTCCAAGCAGAATGAAGATGACCTTGAGCAAATGAGAAGGTGAATAGAAAAGAGAAAAGGTGTGCTTGAACACCAGAGCAGGTTTTTATGACAAGTGGGCTGATGCCTTCTGGTCTGGTTACAGAATCAGAGTCGAGATTTGAGAGCCACTTCTCCACCTTGTCGAGAGAGAAGGACACAGAGTCCAGGAGCAGCTAGATATGACTGGGTAGGGAGGGTACAGGAAACGATGGGTTTGGGACACAATATTTTGAGGCAAACACAGGGCTGAGGTATTCAGCCTTTTGTTGAGGTATTCAGCCAGGCTGAGGCAGTGTCAGTTGTGTAGCCATTTGAGTTAATGGATAGGATGGAGGGGAAACAAGCACCAGAAACAGACATTACCAGATGCCACCAGCATTTGGAGGAGGGAGACAGGTTTGAGAGTTCAGTCTTGAGATTACAAAGATATTCTCAATTTCCAGGATGAGTTGATGTTAGAGGCATTAGAGGTGGGAGACCAGTCCAGATGATTGATGGCTGCTTGAAGACACTGCCATTCAGCCTGAGTGAAATTCCAGACTCGTCGGCGTTGAGGAGGCTCACTGAGAATGGCCAGAGAGATGTCTACTTTAACAAGCACATGATCAGAAGAACCGATTGGAGCAGAAGAATAACAGCAGACATTTGCAGGGAAGTTAGTCAAAACCAAATCCAGAAGAGATGATGAACCATTGCCTGAGATCTGGGTTAGTCCAGGCCCTGCCATAGAGACCCGTATACATCTTTTTAGGCCTAGAGTTTGACAGTGGATTTGACTATAGGATACCCCTAGTTTCAAGAATCTGCTAGGTGGAAGTCTGAAATTTGTAGCATAAGCCGGAAAACGGCCATTTTCCAAGATGGCCGCCATGGGGCCATTGCCAAACAAGAAATACATATAAGTTTTGATATAAATGTAGTAGAGGGATGATTTTGGTGTCTATTTGCAGGTTTTCAGGTATGTCCAACTCAGTGGTGCCATCAAAAAATATTTTAGATGTTGCCTAGTTACCAAAATCCAAGATGGCTGCCACCCAAAGTTGATAAATCATGAAAACGAGTATAACTTTTGATAGAAACATAGTAGATGGATCATTTTTGTGTCTGTTTCTAGGTTTTCAGGTCTGCCCAACTCAGTGGTGCCATTAAAACATATTTTAGATGTTGCCTAGTTACCAAAATCCAAGATGGCCACCACCCAAAGTCCATAAAGGACAAAAACTTGTATAACTTTTCATAGAAATGTCGTGGATGGATCATGTATGTGTCTATTTCTAGGTTTTCATGTATGCCCAACACCGTAGTGCTATCAAAAAAACATTTTGTATGTTGCGGGAGGGCGGTATTTTTAACAAAAATTTGGATGACTTCCTTTAGAATAAATAGGAGGGAAGAAACAACAACACACTTAACCAGAAGTGAAAAATCACTGATAAGGGACCTAATATAATGCATGCATAACATAATTTAAGGTATTTATATCAATAGTACTTCAACAATTTGACATAACATTTCATCTTTTGAGTGTTTATATCATATTTTTAAGGAAAATTGACACATTTACATATTATCGCCCATCCCAAATTGTTAAAAATAATGGTCAATGCCGTGAGAAAATTTCAATGCGGCAGTACATGCTAAGCAGATTTATGATTTTATACGGCCTAAAATAGTTTTAAATTACCCTATTAATTAAGCCCATTACAAAAAATAAAAAGCATCACCAAATGGTGACAAACCCAGTGTTTACACAGTGTGGTTGGGGCAGGATGCAGTTTCATGCTCTGGTGGGGATAAAGCAACTCACCCATAATACGTAAAGCAGAGTGTGTTCAATCATGCTCTGGTGGGACAGGAGGTGGATTAACTGACTCACTGACTGATTCACTGATGCACCAACATTAATGGGGTATAAGCCCCATTTATGGGGTATAAGCCCCAGCAACTTACTCCATCTCAGTCTCTGATGCCTGTATTCTGTGATGAAGGTGTATTTCATACTGTGGCTGACATCATGATGGCTGAACCAAATGCATTCTCTGATGTTCATGGCATGATGGGTATGTTCCATTGGGTCAAGATCCTGCTGAAGTGTGCTGGGCGGTACCTGAGAGGGTCGGGAATTGAGGATGCTCTCATTGAGACAGAAGTGTTTGGTAATAGGACCTTGAACTCAGTCTTGGAAGGTAGTCATTATGTTCGCTCCTTTTTAGGAATCATGATGGTTTCGGATCTGATCAGCTCACTGGCATGGGAGGCATTCTGGCAATGGCTGATGCAACATGGTCACAAGGTCAATGATGATGCAATGACATGTGCACATGAGATGCAGAGGGCTCTGTGTGAGAAGAAAAGGTCAGAAAAGAAGTTTGCAGAGCTTTTTGAGAAATCTTCAGAGCTTCCGGAACAATTTCAGAACTTTCTCAATGAGTGTTGTGCGAAATCTGAGGTGTGCAAATACTTGCAATTGTTTCAACACATAGCTAATGTCATAAAGCATGCCGTTGCAGCCGATCGAGAGGGAAACTTTCCTCTTCACATGGCTACTGTGGAAGCATCCCTTCCGATCTTCCGGGAGTGTGATTGTCTCAATTACCTCCGCTATGGCACATTCTATCTGGAATCAACAAAACTCCGAGAAGCAACTCATCCTGAGGTTTTTCGGCGGTTCATGAGTAGTCAGTTTGTCGTGAAGGATCAAGCTGCTGGCTATTTCAATGCTGTTGCTCCAGATATGAAGCTGGAACAATCAATACAGAGATCATCAAAGAGTGTTGGTGGCATTGTTGGTCAGACAAGAAATCTGGCAATCATGGTTGAGTGGCAACTTATATTCCATGAAATTCTTCTTAACTCAAACAATTTCAGGGAGATGATGAATGATGTGTCAATGAATCACAGCGAATCAAGAGTTCATCATGAACTCACTGGTCGCAAAGCTGATCAGCTCAACAGAAATGTAGCAAGACTTCTTGAGTATGTAAGAGATAGAGGCAATCCTTACATCATTGAGGTTCCAGTTGTCAAGCTCCACAACCTCATAACAACGCAGCTGGCAGATGATGAAGTAGCAGTGCGGCTGCTTCAGATACAAACAAATGGAGATCGATTGGTCAGGGAATTCCGGAAGGAGCGGTTTCTGCAGAAGACGAAAAAGCTCTCCTTCACCATATCAAAAAGAAACCTGCCACAAATGGACTACAAAGCTCCCTCAGAAACAACTACTTCTTCTGTTACAGTTTCCCCCACAATGATGGCAGCAGCTCAGCGTGACATTGAGATTGTGAAAGAGCGGGGCATGGCACTCAACTGTATCTATGGCCATGATATCCTCCCCATTTCAGCAATATTTGAAGGTGACCTCCCCTCCAAACCAAACAAGAGTGCACTGATTGCTGATCTTGAGAAATATCTAATGGATGATGACATGCATTTTCCTGGGGGAGACTTTTCCGTTATCATAGACTTCATGTCTAAAATTCGGTCATTTCCTAACTTAGGATCCTTCGGAACATTCAGAAATGCAATTAGCTGTGTCCTATCTGCAGGCCACTCAATTTGCTCCAGGACCATCCTCCATGTTGTATTTGACAGTTACCTTGAGTCATCAATTAAAGCTGGAGAAAGACTCCGTCGTGCTGGAGGAGTTGGGTCTGTTGACCTCACTGAACTCACTGCAGATGTCCCAGTACCACAGCAACTTGACAAGTTCTGGACATCACCAACCAACAAAACCAATCTGCAGCAGCTTGCTTGCCAGCTGGCATCAACACCCAAGCTCATCAATCTGAATGTTGTGCTCAGTGGATGCATCATGGATGAAGAAGTTGTGCCAGCACAGTTGCTCCATTCAGGGAGGTCATCATCACCACCATCTGCTGAAAACTTCAAACCTATTAAAGCATTAACATGTAATGTGGAGGAAGCTGATGATCGGCTCGTTCTTCACTGTGCATGGGAAGTGGATCAGGGGACGAGTCGGCTGCTTGTGATCTCAAATGACACAGACACAGTAGTGCGTTTACTCCACTTTATCCCTCAAATGCGAGAGAGGGGTCTTCAAGAGTTGTGGGTAGAGTTTGGCTCTGGGGAGCGCAGGCGTCATCTACCACTACATATTCTTGCAGATAAATTGGGAGTAGTACTGTGCAGAGTTATAATGAAGGCTTATATCCTAACAGGTGATGATGCACTCAGCAAGATTGGAACCAAACATGCATCTCTCTTATGTGAACCACAGAAGTACCTGGCCAATTTTGCGGAGTCCAATCAGTTAACTGAAGAGGTTATGAAGAAAGCGGAGGAGTATCTCGTTCATGTGTGGGCAGGTGCAAAGTCCAAGACAGCATGTCAGACCTTCAATCAGCTTCGAGTGGAGTGCCACATTCGTGCTACAACACCAAAGCCCCTACAGTTGCTACCCCCTACCTCAAGTGTCATCCATGGCCATATTCACAGAGCTTTCTTTGTTGTGCGTAAAGTCATGTGCCTTCTTGATGACAACCACTTGACTCTAGATCCAACAAACTATTGCTGGTCATTTGATAATGACATTCTCTTGCCTTCCAAATGTTTGAATCCGTTACCACATGGGAAGCTCATCATCTGCAAATGCATGGGAAAGTGTGATACAAAGCGATGCCAATGTAACAAGGCTGGTCTAATTTGTGTGAATTTTTGCCACAGACAACAAGGTTCTGTGTGCCAAACTGAGGAGGCAGCAGCCAGTGATTCTAATGTAGTTAGTAATATAGTCATTTACTAGATAGTAATGTAGATACATGTAGTGTAGTACATTAAACCTTGCCGTTGATCCACTATTGGGATGTGACATTTTTATTTTATTTATTTTCAGTAAAAATGTTAAGTAATTGGACCATCATTTTCTTCTTATTCATTCATTGACTGCAGAACATTTGTTACACCACTGGGGAGCATTAATTAATTTTGTGCTATGTCATATTAATTTGCCATATTTCCTCCTCATTTTAAAATTAAAGTTATGGTCAAGATTTTGATGGGAATATTTTAGACCTTAATAAATTTTTACTATTCCTCAATAAAACATTGTGTGTTCCTTACTTATTTGACTGATCTTTGATTTTGGTCATTTCTATAAAAAATTTCATGATTGATGAATTTAGGTGGTGAACATGTTGGGTTTTGGTGATGAGGCAACATCTAAAATATTTTTTTATGGCACCACTGAGTTGGACATACCTGAAAACCTAGAAACAGACACAAAAATGATCCATCTACTATGTGTCTATCAAAAGTTATACTAGTTTTCATGATTTATGAACTTTGGGTGGCAGCCATCTTGGATTTTGGTAACTAGGCAACATCTAAAATATTTTTTGATGGCACCACTGAGTTGGACATACCTGAAAACCTGAAAATAGACGCTAAAATCATCCCTCTACTACATTTATATCAAAACTTATATGTGGTTCTTGTTTGGCAATGGCCCCATGGAGGCCATCTTGGAAAATGGCCGTTTTCCGGCTTATGCTACAAATTTCAGACTTCCACCTAGTAGATTCTTGAAGCTAGGGGTATCCTATACTCAAATCCACTGTCAAACTCTAGGCCTAAAGAGATGTATACGGGTCTCTATGGCAGGGCCAGGAGTAGGTTGGGAATTTGACAGATTGTGGTAGTCCCAAAGAGTCGGAGAAGTTCTTTGCTAAGGTGCCATGGCAGGTGTGAGAGGAACCCACAGCCAGCCAGCTGTCATGATGACAATTTAAATCTCCACATATGAGGAAGACAGAGTTTGGTTAAGTGGATATAAGTGGGTCCATGTTGTCGGAGAGCGAGATGTAAATCTAGTCATCACTGTTTGGAGGATGGTGTAGCACACATATGAACAAAAGGTGGGAGCGGAGGGGAAGCCGTAGCCATAGGTACTCCTGGGGTGTCGTGGAGTGAGGGCAGTGCAGGGAGAGTGAGGAATAGAGCTTTTGATATAGATAGAAACTCTGCCACCAGAACGAGGTTCAGGTCTATCATACCAGAGGAGGGAGTAACCAGGGAGAGATACTAAGACTAAGGAGTCAGAGACGTGTTGGAGGACTTATTCCCATTCGTAATTTTCTTAACCTACACCGATTTGGATATTTTTCCTTTCGGTTTATGCAATCAATAGTGACTGACTACACTCGAGTGTAAAATATTTTGAAATGATTGTTTTATTGCCATTTTCATGACATTTTGAAATTTCTTTGCAAACTGATAGGACCCTATGTTTTGGCCTCGACACTAGGATTTGAGGCCTTCTATTCCCAGAGGTCTAGCCCCTTTCTTCTATCATCTCTTCTTCTTCTAAATCTATCATCTCCTATCTTCATCCATCTTCTTCATACATCTTCATCCATCTTCATCCATCATCTCCTATCTTCATCCATCTTCATCCAATCCATCTTCTATCATCTCCCTCTTCTTCTAAATCAGCCAACATCACCGGTTTGCACAAAAAAGGTGCAAAAACAGATCCCAGCAACTACAGACCAATCAGCCTTCTCCCAATTATCAGCAAAGTCATGGAATCCATCATTGCTTCAGATATTAAATCTTTCCTCTTCTCCAATGGCTTGATCTCTCATCATCAATTTGGTTTCAGACCTGGTCACTCTACTCTGGACATGCTGCTTCTGCTTTCTCAACAATGGATGGAGGTCCTCAACGCCAAACAGGAAATTAGAGCTGTCTCCCTTGACATTTCACGTGCCTTCGATACGGTCTGGCACCCTGCTCTGCTCACCAAACTCTCCTCCTTTGGTATCCATGGAAATCTCCACGCATGGCTGGCGGACTTCCTCTCTGGTCGTAGTCAACGTGTGGCCCTGAATGGGTTTCTCTCATCTCCTCTTCCTGTTCAGGCTGGAGTTCCCCAAGGTAGTGTTCTGGGCCCTGTGCTTTTTCTGGTCTTCATCAATGATCTCTCTGACTCTCTTGAAAATCCTCTCTATCTCTTTGCTGACGACTCTACTCTCTGTCGCTCCATTCCTCATCCCTCAGATCGGCAGTCTGCAGCCTCCTCGCTCTCTGCAGACCTGGACAAAATCACAGACTGGTCAAACAAGTGGAACATGTCTTTCAATCCTGACAAATCTCACACTCTTACAATGTCTCTCCGAAAGGACCGACTGGACAACCCTCCTATCTACTTTCTCAACAATCCTCTCCAAGAAGTTCTGTCGCTCAAGCTTTTGGGTCTCACTATCTGCCATGATCTTTCTTGGGAAAACCACATTTCCAAGCTGGCCTCCAAAGCCAGTCGCCGACTGGGCATCCTCCGTCGTGCGAAGTCCTTCCTTGGCACACCTGAGCTCCTCACCACATACAAGACTTTCATCCGCAGCTCAATGGAATACTGTTCCCCCCTCTGGGCTGGTGCTCCTGCCTCACACCTTGCTGGCTTCACGCTGTTGAGGCCAAAGCTTTCAGAATCATTGGAATCTCCTGCGATGTAGTCAACACCGAGGGCCTTTCACTCACTCACCGCAGGCAGGTTGGTGGTCTTTCTGTCTTCTACCGACTCCTCTCCGGCCTTGCTCCCCCAGCTCTCTCTGTGCTCTGTCCCCCCAATATTCCTTCAGGTCGCACAAGATCTGCCTGCAACCCTCTTATGGTTAAACTGCCAAAGTCTAGGCTCTCTGCTCACCTTCACTCTTTCATTCCCCTTTTCTCCCGCCTCTGGAACAAACTCCCCCACTCCCTTCAATCCCACTCCTCCCTCCAGGTCTTTAAAACAGCTGTTCACCACCATCTCTTATCTTCCCCCATCGAAAACCTTGATCTTTTCTACCCCCGGTAATTCACCCCAGAGTCCTTGCAGTGTTCATATGTTTTATTCCTCTCCCACCTCCCCCCAAGTCCTCCCGATGTCCCTGCTCTCAAATGTTGTGTTTGTGTCCTTCCCCCTCTTCCCCCTCCCTTTTGTGTCCTTCCCCCTCTCTCCCCATCTTGTCTGCCGCTCCCCTTGTTTTTTGTGTTTTGTGTGTCGGTTTGTCTTTTTGTGTGATTAATGTTAGCTCTTTCACGAGCCTCGATCTTGTATACAAAAAAAAAAAAAAAAAAAAATCTATTCCTTTTTCTCATGTGTGGTTTATCTAGTCAATATTGACTGAATATGCTCGACTGAAATAAAAATTTGAAAGCACCTCATATTTACTTTCAATTTGTGAGCACTGTCCAATCCTTTGCGACCTGGATCGTTTTTCAACTTTGCAATCCTCGCCTTATTAAGTTGATTCTTTTTTTAAGTGACCATGTTCTTTATGATGTAACTGCGTATATGCTTTTGGGGTACTCATTTATTTTTATTTCTCACTGCATGCTGTTGTTGTTGTTTTTTCATACCTTCTTACAGCTGCCATCAGGCCCTATCTATCACGTCTACACTTTTAACCTATTCTCTGCATCCTGAGATGACACATCAACTTTACTGCAGAAATATTCTGATGAGTTAAAAATAACTGGATGCCATTTAGATTACTTTTGTTTTCAGTAGTTTTTGTGACTCTTAATCACCTGATTGCTAACCAGACTCACACCACCCTTGTTGGAGTGGCCATGTGGGCAAATCCCTTCTCCAGGGTGGATGAGGCAAGGTTGACATAAATGCAAAGCTGCCCTTATTGTAACACTCTGTTTTCTGTTTGTCTGCCTGATGTCTGTCCATTGTCTTATGCATTGTACAATTGTACATCTTGATAATGGAATATTGTAAGGCCACTAAATTTGACAGACATGAAGGGGACCTCATTCGGAGTGTCAATTGTATTGGGTTGGAGGAGGAGGTCGTGGGCATCAATGTGATGGTCTGAGTGATCGAAACCAAACTTAGCACCCATAAGCAGGGACATGGAGGAGTAAAATGGGAGGTGGGTGAGCAGGGGGGGGGGGGGGGAGGGGAAGGGAGGTAGTAATTTTACTTTGGGGGTGAGGTGAGATGGAGGGTGAAGGTGGAGAGATTCTCGATATCAGTGTCGGGTTATTCATGTCAGCCATATTGGCCGCAGTGCTACCAAACATGGCTTTCATGCTGGGAGCCCCAAGGGGGATGTATGATGAAAATTCGAAGTTATTAACTTCAATAGATTTTTTTTTTCAATTGATGGAAAATTTGGAATATGGGGGAGGGAGTATCTCTGTAATGGCTTGACTGGACTTGGCCAAACTTGGAAGGGGTAATGTAGGCCAGACAGAAGGTTAATGATGAAAAATGAAGATATTCGCTTTAATCGATTTATATATTTAAGGAGGGGGGGGGGGGTGGGGGCGGGGATTGGAAAAGTGGGAAGGGTAAACTATTTAACAGCTTTAATTGGTTATGACTAGAGTCCCTGTATAAAGAGTTGCGCCATGCGCTGACCCGAGATTTCTGGTCACGTGATTTCGTGGCGCCATTTTGTGTCTAACTTCACCGTGCGTGAACGTCAGCTTGGTACGGGAATGTTGTTTATTGCCAAACAAAATGACTGCTTGTTCTGCTTTTGGTTGTTCAAACCAATCTGGGAAATATAAGATGTATAGATTTCCAAGTGATAAAGTCAGAAGACAAATTTGGGAAGCGAAAGTCAGACGAAAGAGCTGGAAAGCGATCGACTCCTCGAGACTCTGCCAGGTAGGCCCACGACGCTTGATGATCGATGTTCAAAAGCAATTCTATCTGCTCGGTTTTTTTTTGGTTGTCTGTCCGTTGAAAACCCTTTTAAAGGGAAGTGATTTGTGTTTGTTTATAATCTTCAAGGAGCTGACCAAAAATGCATTTCCGTGGGAAGAACCCTGCTCAATTTTTTTCGGGTAGTCCTAGCGGACCGCATATTGTCATTGATTGATGAAATGTCCCGGTACAGTGACATTGCCTGGTCTGCGGTTGGGTAGTCTGCGGGCAATGTCACTGTACTTTTTCAGAGAGAATTAATTTTGATTTTATAGGGGTGGGAAACCCATGGTCCGTTTTGTTTTCAGTTGTCTGTCCGTCCATTCAAAACTTATTCCGAGGCAAGTTATTTTTTTGGTTTAAAATCTTTAGCCTAATCGGCAATCATAAAAGCAATTTTAGGGGGGGACCTGCTCAATTTTTTTGCGGGTTGTGCAGCCATCCATACGTCCAAAATTTGACGAGTTATTGTTTGCTTTGTACAGTGCTCATGCGTCTTGTGGCATATTTGCTAAAATATTTCCCACCCCGGGATTTATGGCCAAATTGTAGTGATGGAAGATTTTGCACATTGGACGATCCCTATATATTTAACCTGGTGACAGCTATCGTTCCCAAAACATACAATATTTCTAGGTGATTAATGCAGTAAAACAGGTGTATTTGTGTACCCACATTTAAAACTGGCTCAACTTTCAAAACCTGTTATCCTTGTTTGATACAGATACCTCAAATTATCCTGATACCTCAAAAGTAAGACAAACCAATGCAGAGAACGACAGCATTGGTTTGTCTTACTTATAATGTTAGCTCTTATATGCAGTGTTGGCTTGTAATATGCATTGCCATACCACTTTTAATATCACCACACAGCTCTTTTTCACGGCAATAGCTGAGTTTTTGACAAAACAAATATCACCTGTATGTAATAATAAGACTAAATATGTGTAGTAAATTTTTTTTTAGCAGGTTTAGAATATATCACCCCATATCGCGAATGTACATGTATATCTAATCCGACACACTTAGACACAAAATGGCGTCCAAATTTGAGTTGACACAACTCTCTATATACAAGGACTCTAGTTATGACCAAACATTTCAAGGATAGTTTAGGCCCCATGGGGAGTATATTATGGGGCAGTAGTGGAGGCCTTTTTTGTATCCATAGTCGAGGCTCGTAGAAGAGCTAGTATGGTGAACAGATCAGGACGTAACAGACAAAAACAGCATGCAAAACACTGCTGCATGAAGTGGACAAATTGGACACAGAAGGAAACCTCAAGGAGGGAAAAACTGGAAAATTCGAAGGAGGACTGATTTGGGTGGGATTAACGAGGGTAGAATAGATCATTGTTTAGGATTGGGGACAATCTGAGATGTTGGTAAACAGCCGTCTTGAAGACATGGGGGACGAATGAGAGGATGTGGAAGTTGATTCTACACGTGGGAAAACGAGGAACAAATGAGTGGAGGTGAGCAGTGATCCTGGATTTCGGTACTTTGACCAAAGGGAGGTGATGGTGGACCATGTGTGCCCTGCAGAAACCTGGGGGAGGGGATGGGGGACAAAGCACAGAAAGAGCAGAGGGGCAAGACCAGAAAGGTGGTAGCAGACAGAGAGACCACTAACTTGTCTGTGATGGTGAAGTGAGAGACCCATAGACTCCGCTTCAGCAAGGGAGATTCAAATAATATTAAAGGCCTTGGTTTCCATGACATTAAGCTGAGCAAGATGTGATGCAGGGGAGCCAACCCAGAGGGGGAGCAGTACTCCATCAAGCTGAATTTTTGAAGGCCTTGAAAGTGGATGCTAGTTCAGGTGTGTCAAAGAAGGACTTTGTACAACAGAGGAAACACCAGGGTGAGAGTTTATAGTTGTGTCGGAATTTGAACCCAAGCTGGAGTGCAGTTACAGAATTAGTCAGGAAAATAGTTTTATTGCTGATTTCAATACATATACTGGAAGTTCTTTGTATATGTGAGTTCTGTATATTGGAGGACCCCATTCTACCAGAATTTCAATATGTGCGGGAAAAGTTCACTACTGTGCGACCTGCCTCTGTGCGGAATCAGTTGTCATGTGTAGGGCATTGTGTGAGCAGCGTGGTGTAACGTGGTGTTTCTGTATGCACCATCCTCACTCTCAAATTGTCTGTCCTAGTGCATGGATCTCAGCCTTACTCTCGCATTTCCCCGAATTTAACCATGGCCTCCAAGCATCCTGCACCATCAAGCCCCAACCACTGCTGGCAGATCTTGTGCGACCTGCAGGAATATTTGGGGGACAGAGCACAAACAGGGCTGGGGGTGGGGGGGCTAGGCCGGAGAGGAGTCGGTAGAGGAGAGAAAGCCCACCAACCTCCCTGTGGTGAGTGAGTGAAAGGCCCTCGGAGTTAGCTTCATCGCTGGAGATATGTGAGTGAGTGAGTGGTATGTGAGTGATATGTGAGTGAGGAAGTGAGGAAGTGAGGAGCTGGTCCTAATGTGAAGATGAAGAGGACATCACTATATTTAGAGCAAAAACAGGAGATTTTAAGACGTTTGGTTGGTGGTGACAGTGCACCAGTGGTCCGGAAATTATTCAATCTTGGCTGCCACATACCATGACCACCAAATGATTACTTTAGTTCGTAAATAAAACTCCTGTAGTTTTAATATTGCTTGTTTTTACAACACTGTACATTTACGATAGAATCGTGAGTTATTGTTTGAATATACATATCAAGGGAAGAGTCATTATTGTTTCAGAAGACATTGAGTCAGTGGAAAGTCATGTCCAGTCATGCATCCATATTTTTTTGCATTAAACGTACTATTCGCTCTATGCGAATTCATTATATGCAAGCTTTTTCAGGAACGCATCCCTCGCCTATCCAGGGGACTTACTCTACAATGAAAAGTAAAAAGACACATTAACATGTCTTGGAATATGTTGATTATATCATTTCGTAAATTTGGTGAACAACCTCGTAGGTACATTGAATTTTGATAGATGATTGAGGATATAAGTAAGTTGATCAAACTGGCTTAATATGTGAATTATACCCTCACCATAAATGTTGATGCTATTACTCATGATGTTTTTATTGTTTAGTGCATATAACAAAAGAAACCCTGTCCCTGGCGTGGATTTCCTTTACATGGAGGGTTTCTTTACTTCCGCCACCAAATAGGGACGGAGTTGATGTTTTCACCCGTTTTTCTGTCTGTTTGTTTGTCTGTGAGCAGGATATCCTAAAGAGTTACAGACAGATTCAGACAAAACTTTGTGGACAGGTTGAGTGAATGACAAGGATGAATTAATTCGATTTTGATGAAGATCTATTTTTTTTGTGTGTACAAGATCGAGGCTCGTGTAAGAGCTAACATTAATCACATAAAAATAAACTGACGCATAAAACACTCCCTCCCCCCCCCCCTTCCCATGCCTCCTCCCCCCAGGCCCTCTCCCTTCCACACATCTGCCTGCTCTCGGATGTTGTGTTTGTGTGCTTCCCCTTCTCTCCCCATCTTGTCTTCCGCTCCCTCTTTTTGGGTATTTTGCTTGTCTGGTTGATTAGTTTGTGAAGTAAGTGTTAGCTCTTTCACGAGCCTCGATTCAGTATACAAAAAAAAAACATATGATAAAGGGAGCGGGAGACAAGTTGGGGAGAGAGAGGGAAGCACATAAGTACAACAGTAGAGAACAGGGACATCAGGAGATCTGTGGGAGGGAGAGGGCTTGGAGGGAGAATGCATGGGAAGGGGGGGGGGGGGGGAGATGGGGTGGGAGAGGTAAAAAACACATGGACACTGCTAGGACTTCCAGGAAAGAAGTCAGTATTTCAAAAAAAAGTGGCTCTGGGGTGAATTAACAGGGGTAGAAAAGATCAAATTTTTGGATGGGGGCAGATAAGATATGGAGGTGAACAGCTGTTTTAAAGACCTGGAGGGAGGAGTGGGATTGAAGAGAGTGAGGAAGTTTGTTCCAGAGGCAGGAGAAAAGAGGAATGAAAGAGTGGAGATGAGCAGAGTGTCTTCATTTTGGCTGTTTCACCAGAAGAGGGTTGCTGGCAGATCTTGTGCGACCTGCAGGAATATTTGGGAGACAGAGCACAAACAGGGCTGGGGGGGGGGGGGGGCTAGGCCGGAGAGGAGTCGGTAGAGGAGAGAAAGCCCACCAACCTGCCTGTGGTGAGTGAGTGAAAGGCCCTCGGAGTTAGCTTCATCGCTGGAGATTCCAATAATTTTGAACGCTTTGGTTACAACAGCGTGAAGCCGAGCTCGGTGTGAGGCAGGAGCACTAGCCCAGAGGGGAGAGCAGTATTCCATTGAGCTGCGGATGAAAGCCTTGTATGTGGTGAGGAGCTCAGGTGTGCCAAGGAAGGACTTAGCATGACGGAGGATGCCCAGTCGGCGACTGGCTTTGGAGGCCAGCTTGGAAATGTGGTTTTCCCAGGAAAGATCATGGCAGGTAGTGAGACCCAAAAGCTTGAGTGACAGAACTTCTTGGAGAGGATTGTTGAGAAAGTAGATGGGAGGGTTGTCCAGTCGGTCTTTTCAGAGAGACATAGTAAGAGTGTGAGATTTGTCAGGATTGAAATAGATGTTCCACTTGTTTGACCAGTCTGTGATTTTGTCCAGGTCTGCAGAGAGTGAGGAGGCTGCAGACTGCTGATCTGAGGGATGACGAATGGAGCAGCAGAGAGTGGAGTCATCAGCAAAGAGATAGAGAGGATTTTCACGAGAGTTAGAGAGATCATTGATAAAGACCAGAAAAAGCACAGGGCCCAGAACACTACCTTGGGGAACTCCAGCCTGAACAGGAAGGGGAGATGAGAGAAACCCATTCAGGGCCACACGTTGACTATGACCAGAGAGGATGTCCGCAAGCCATGCGTGGAGGTTTCCATGATTTCCATGCGTGGATCCAGATACTATAATTTTTAAGTTATTCTTTATCATTTGGAGATGGGGCTAAAAACTTTATGTCGCAAGATATTTCAAAACGTTGTGGTTGGATTGTGACAAAACTTGGTGCATGATTTGGGTATGTGAAAAGAACAAGCTGATTAGATTTTGGTTAAGATCAGGATGCAGATCCGGCCTATCAGTGGGATATAAAACCAAATTGTTCAGCCTGACAGAGGTATGCGCTCTACCGAGTGCCGTTCTAGGTTGTGTGTGTGTGTGTGTGTGTGTGTGTGTGTGTGTGTGTGTGTGTGTGTGTGTGTGTGTGTGTGTGTGTGTGTGTCTTCCCCTAGCATCATCTCTGTATAAAAAAACACTATTATACCCATCATGTGGAAAAAAACATCAAAGTAAATTTAGGGATTTTCAATGGGGAACATATTTCCACATCAGCATATCCAACAAAACAATTTTTTGTGATGGGATTTGAAGAAGAATATGAAAATTTGTTTAAATCAAATGGTGAGCAAATGAGGGGAGAAATCTCGAGGGGAAGACACATTTATCTCACAATTATCGAATTCAAATTCCAGGGTTGGTCCCTCTGAGCAGGTCATGATGCTGGAATCCCCAATTGAAATTGCATATACGTATGTGTCGAGATGTCCTTTTCAATCGATATCCTTTAAATTCATACGAAAGTATGTTAACATCTCTTTAATGTACATGTCCTATCTGCAATACATGTACGAACTCGTCTCTTTCACGTGTTGGTCCTGTCGACAATATATATTTACCAACTCCTACATGAGCTTAAGATGCTGTATCAAGAAAAAGTAAATGGTAACTATTTTCATTCTTGTTTTGTGTATCATACGTTTTGGATAAGAGAAGACTTTGGGGAGAGTACCTTCGCCAAATTTTTAGCTTGTCGTTATTGTGTCGGTTGAACAGTCCTGCATCATCTTACTATAATTCACCAAATGTCTGTCCGACTGTCTGTCTGTCCGTCTGTTCCCAGGTACCACAAAAACGGCTGAACCGATCGCAGCGAAATTTGGGGTGGGTAATCCTGGGACCCCCTGGAGTAAAATAGGCTATATTGTTTTTCCAGTTTTTTTTCCAGTTTTCTATTTTTCCAATTTTTCCAAACACGATGGAATAATATTTACCGATATGAACAGTGATGTGGCTTTTATTGAAATTCTACAAATACTGTTGAAATGTTGATGATTTGCGTGTGATATGATTTAATGGATGTTTACATGAATTGTTTAAAATAAAAAAAAGCCTTCAATTTCTGATATTTTGCCTTTTCATTTGGGCCTCCAAATTGAAGCCCCGCCCATAGGGTGGGCACCGTTGCTGGTGATGGTAAGTCATAGTTTGTAACTGCGTATGACGTCAGCACAGTCCGTCGCTAATTTAACCCTCATAGGACACCACCAGCAACAATTGAATCAAATGACAAATAAGCAATGATCAAATCTTTAAAAAAAAAAAAAAAAAAACTGACATTCGTTTCCCAGCGGGGAGCAATTACTTTTAAGAGACTATTGGCAAATTGCCAAAATTACTTCACCGAATAATTCATTACTTGCAGTGGGCTTTGACGAAAGGTGACAAAGCCATACTCGTGACGCAAAAAGCAAAACTTCAAGGCTCGAGATTTGTTTGCTGGGCTAACATACAGTATATCAGTAAAAGTATTGGCAGACCTTACCCAAACTTGAAAGATGTCACCCATTCTGCATGTGAATGTTTTTTCCCACAAAAGAGGGCCTCACATGACTACAATATGCAGACATTTGTGTGTAGGTGGACAAATCCAGCTTTTCAAAATAAATTAAAGAAGGGGACAAATCACAATTTTGTTAATCTTTTTCATCCATAATGTGACCTTTTCTTTGAAAAGACTACGCCCACCTACCTAAACACCCGTGCACTCCCAATGCCACAAACTCAAGGTTTCACCATCTGAATAATATACTCATGTGATGCCATCCTTCTTCCTTGGAAGGCTACTTAACACATGGCACACGAAGCCTGCACAGTGCTGCATGAAATGAAGGCCACTTAGTGGTAGAAATGTCAGACTTGAGCCTTGTTTGACATCACGCTGCTTGTTAGGAAATGGATCAAATAGAGGAACTTTCATAATCTGCAATGACCAACCGAGAACACTTACTTCAAAGCAAACCACTCCAGGATGACTTGGGAGACCACTTGAGGAGCAGCCAACAGACCCCAATCCATGGATGATCATGCATGCCTCAATATTATACCCGATATCGTGTTAGTGACAGTGACACCCTAATAGAGATCGAACAAACGGTTGTAAAGAAATAACCCTTCATACTTTTCCGCTATTGTTATTATTTTGGTAATATTCTTATGTTCATCATTTTATGCTTCAAGTCTGGTGTTGGCTTAGCGGTTAGGGTGCCGGCTTGGGATCCTAGGATCCTGGGTTCGAGTCCCGGTTCGAATCGTTGGAATTACCACCAGGGGGGTTGACTCAGCCTGGTATCCTTCCGAGGTCAGCAAATTGAGTACCAGCTCACTAAATCGATTCCCTGTGTGTCGCAAGAGGCGACTAACAGGGTTGGTGGCAGGAAGGCCATCCGGCCATAAAACATTGCTTCAAAAAGGGGAACACGGTGCCCAAAAAAGGCCAACCACTGTTCTGCGGGGGAAAATGGCCTCTAAAGGTGGTTCTTCATCATTTTATGCTATAACCAATGAGTGCCAACAGAGATCAAGACCTCTCTGAAGGGGACAAATCACAATTTTACTCTCTGAAGACCTGGACAAAATCACAGACTGGTCAAACAAGTGGAACATGTCTTTCAATCCTGCCAAATCTCACTCTCTTACTATGTCTCTCCGAAAAGATCGACTGGACAACCCTCCCATCTACTTTCTCAACAATCCTCTCCAAGAAGTTCTGTCACTCAAGCTTTTGGGTCTCACTATCTGCCATGATCTTTCTTGGGAAAACCACATTTCCAAGCTGGCCTCCAAAGCCAGTCGCCGACTGGGCATCCTCCGTCGTGCGAAGTCCTTCCTCGGCACACCTGAGCTCCTCACCACATACAAGGCTTTCATCCGCAGCTCAATGGAATACTGTTCTCCCCTATGGGCTGGTGCTCCTGCCTCACACCTGGCTCGGCTTCACGCTGTTGAATCCAAAGCTTTCAAAATCATTGGAATCTCCCGCGATGAAGCTATCTCTGAGGGCCTTTCACTCACTCACCGCAGGCAGGTAGGTGGTCTTTCTGTCTTCTACCGACTCCTCTCCGGCCTTGCTCCCCCAGCTCTCTCCGTGCTCTGTCCCCCAAATATTCCTACAGGTCGCACAAGATCTGCCAGCAACCCTCTGATGGTTAAACTGCCGAAATCTCGGCTCTCTGCTCACCTTCACTCTTTCATTCCTCTTTTCTCCCGCCTGTGGAACAAACTCCCACACTCCCTTCAATCCATCTCCTCCCTCCAGGTCTTTAAAACAGCTGTTCACCACCATCTCTTATCTTCCCCCATCCATAACCTTGATCTTTTCTACCCCCACTAATTCACCCCAGATCCACCTTGTTTGAAATTCCAACTTATTTCCTGGATATCCTGGCAGTGTCCATATGTTTATACCTCTCCCACCCCCCCCCCCCTTCACATGCCTCCCCCCCAAAGCCCTCTCCCTCCCACAGATCTCTCGATGTCTCCATGTCTCTCGGTCCCTGCTCTCAAATGTTGTGTTTGTGTCCTTCCCCCTCTCTCCCCATCTTGTCTACCGCTCCCGATGTTATTTGTTTTATGTGTCTGTTTGTCTTTCTGTGTGATTAATTTTCGCTCTTTCACGAGCCTCGATCTTGTATACAAAAAAAAAAAAAAAAAAAAAAAAAAAAAAAAGTACAAGGCACACAATGGCGAAAAGCACTGCTGCACATTATGAAGGAAATCATGTATTGCATGTCCAGCTGGATAGCGGTGTGTAAAAAATCAGGAAACGTTGTGCATCCGCATCATTTAACACTTGATGTGTCACTCTAATGTACCAAATATTACACTCACGACGTAAGAGTCCCCTGATGTCTTTTTTTAAATCTCGATGTCCACTCAGTATAGGTTTTAGCAGATGGTGTGACGATGCCACAAGCTGCGGACGGCGTGGTCCACCCATAAGAGGCCATTTGGGCCTACTGTTCGCTAGGAGGTCGCATTCAGACTGTTTGGATTTTACTTTATCTCAACGCCTGCAGGAGAGGCATTGGGCATAGACCACATGACAGGCCAGGATTTATGGAAGCTCTGAGCACCGTGCCAAGCCTAGCTTACTCCCCAAACGCTGCCGGTCGCCTTTGAAGTGATTCAAAACAACTTGGACAGCCGAATGAAGTGAGGCTAAAACGAATTTTTTGGGGGGGCAGAGGGAAGGTGTGAGGGCGAGGTGTTCCAGAGGGTCAGTCAGTTCGAGTCAGAATGTCGGAAGCTTTATTTTCACCAATCAATCTAAACTTCGGAATTGGATCCATTGCAGAAAATTGCGCAGTTACCACAGTCACTCACAATGAACTCTCGGCCGACGCTGCAGGCAGTTCAAATGAAGCCTCAGCTGCTTTGTGAGCCCAAAGGGGAAAATGACAAGATGGTTTATAAAATATAATCAACAAACTTCATCATGATGGAATATGACATTAATTTCTCATTCCGCTCCCTGCATTGAATTCCCAAAAGAGAGAACGCAAGGGATTCAACAAACATGGTACATGCTTCCTGTAAATGAATATCAATGCTGATGTCTAGAATCGAGCGTAGAAACAAAAGGCATCACGTAAGGAGATATTAGCACAGACAAGATCACAGACAGGTAATTGACAGGTGTAAGCAAAATGAAAGCTTTGCATGAAGAAGATGCATTCAGGATTTTACGTATTAACATGAGCGGTCAACCTCGGCGGACGCAATTGTTCATCAGAAGCTAAATGGACCTGAGTTCAAGCAAATACTTGGCTTTTGTAGAAAATTATTGAAGCACTTTGTGCAATATGTAGACAACCATGTTTTGAGGGGAAAAAAGTGTTTCAAAAGGTATTATGGCATTTTGTTTTAGAAAAACGTTGATTACCTCCACTACCAAAGGTGGATGGAGGTTATGTTTTCACTTCTGTCTGTCCGTTTGTCTGTCTGTCCGTTTGTGAACAAAATGTCTCAAAAAGTTGAGGACGGATTCGGACGAAATTTGGCAGAGATGTAGCGTATGTGACAAGGACGAAA
Organism: Myxine glutinosa; assembly: GCF_964187855.1. Classification (NCBI taxonomy): domain Eukaryota; kingdom Metazoa; phylum Chordata; class Myxini; order Myxiniformes; family Myxinidae; genus Myxine; species Myxine glutinosa. The sequence continues at coordinate 242,585,216 of NC_136261.1, forward strand.
TGATTCAATTTTGGTGAAGATCCGTATCCAGATTCAGCTAGTAGAATTTTAAAAGTGATTCTTCACCATTGAGTGATATGGCCAACCAGGTGGAGGTATGCTCTCTACTGAGTGCCGTTCTAGTTTTTTTTATCGTTCATCAGGGTTGTTTTCTATTTGTTGTGACTTTGTGTTAGTACTAGTAGGGCGATGTTAATCAAAATTAGCTTTACAACACACGCACACCACACAAAATTAGCAACACACGCACAACACACGCACAAGTCTCTTCC
>NC_136261.1:242587987-242631047 GCF_964187855.1 Myxine glutinosa
TACACACACACACACACACATACATACATACACACATACATACATAATATACACATACATACATACACACATACATATACACATACATACACACATACATAAATACATACATACACACATACATACATAATATACACATACATACATACATACACACATACAGACACACATACATACATACATATACGGTATACACAATCCATATTCATGCATGCAAACAATTCATCAGAATGATCAAAGGTTTGTCATCAGTCATTTATTTATAACTAGTGTGAATAAGCTCACTACGCTCGCCTCACCACACGTCACCACAGAAACACACATGGGCTTGTTTTAACTGAGGTTGATGACTGGACTGAACTTGGGTTGCTGTGTTGTCATGATTTACACCAATCATAATACAAACATTTCTTTTGTACAAATTCATTTGTAATATTGGTGATATTTATTTATTTGCAATCAAAAAAGGTCCAAGTGGCGTAAAGCTCTAAATGATGAAGTATTCAAGCTGCCTGATCTCTCAAAAGGGTGAAAGTGGTCTAAATGGCGTTAAGGTATAAGGCAGGGGTCAGCAAGTAAGTTTGGCCTCGGGCCAATTTTTTTCTAAGCCACTAGGTGGCGGCCCAGAACATAATTAATGGCTAATTTAAGAAATTGATTGATAAAAAAATTTAACTGGAACTTGCAGTTACCGACCGCCTTCTAAGACACGCATGTGTGGGTGATGCAAAGATTGGATTTCCATATTGTAAATAATAAATGTGTATCATTTTAATTTTGAGGACTGACTGCTTCTCTGTAACGCACGACACATCATCACCTGGACTGACCATTTAGCGGAGCCAGCTTATTCTAATAATTGTTTGGCATACATTTACCCTCAGTATTATTCACTGTAAAATGTGAGTGTTAATTTAATTCTGAGAGTGACCAAATGGACCCTCTTGGGTCCATTTGTTCACTCTCAGAGTTAAATTAACATGGATTTTACTGTGTTCATTGGCCTCAGTGACCCCGCTTCTCCCACACGTACAACGTAGCATTATTATTGTTTTGATTGTTTGTGCGCTGAGGGTACGCTATTACGTTGTCTGCAGCCTACTTGAGTGTGAAGTTAGCTAAACATTTAACCTGGTAGCTAGCAAAATAAAAATGTCAGGACTTCTGTCTGATCGCTTTTATATGTGTTCGTTGTTCTGTCTGGTGAGGTGTGTGTGTGTGTGGTGTGACCACGTGTGTTTGTTTATGTTTCTGTCACCATGTGCGTCTTGGCTCCGCCTAACTCTGTTTCTCCTGTCATTGCAGGTTGGCTACTTCCACATTCCTTTCAATCTCCCCCGTGCAATTCCTTTCAATCTTCCCCGTGCATTCCATGTCCAATCACACGTCTGTCTCTCATTTGTTAATTGTTTGGTCTCAGCTATTTATGCGCCCTCATTCTGTCTGTTCCTTGCCAGATCGTGCCTGTATTTCTACCGAGCCGTTCCAGCGTTTTTTCCCATATTGATTCTCCTGTTGATAACCCGTACCTGTTTTCCGACTACGTTTCTGCTTGCTCTGCTACATTACCTGTGCCCGTGTTTGACCCTGTTTGTCCCTGGATTATGTTTGCTTGCCGCCTGGATTTCCGAACTCTGCCTGTCTCTGGATTATTCTATTGCCTACTGATTTGGACCCCGTTTGCTGGCGATAGAACTTTGACTGTGCCCCGGCTCTAAGTTTTGGATTACGGATTTACATTTACTGCTGTGATTTTCTGTTTGTTTATTGATTTATTGACTTCCTTGAATTTTCCTGACAAAATGTCGTTATCCAAAAGTCTAAAGAGGAAAGTTGACAGTGAAAACAGGACATTCAAAGAAGAATGGAAAGAGAGCTATGCGTTCATCCCACCTAGTTTTGTCAACGCTAAACCGTTGTGTCTTATCTGCAACGAAGTTGTCGCTGCTTGCAAGGAATATAACATTAAACGGCACCACGAGACGAAGCATGGCACCTTCAAAGTGGCTTTTCCGCTCCAGTCAGAGGCATGAAAGCGCAAAATTGATGCACTGACAGCAAGCTATGTGCACAGCAGCAAGATACTAGTGCAAGGCCTCACATCCCAACAGAAAGTGACAAGGGCGTCTTGGGTGCTCGCACGGCACAACAGGCCGTTCACTGATGCAGAGGTTTTCAAGGAGGTTATGGTGACAGTTTTGGAGGAACTGACAACCGACAAGTCGATGGATGGTATCATTGCCTCAGTGAAACAGGTGCCCCTCTCTGCGAGGTCCACTACCCGCCACATAGAGGCACTGTCGGATGCTGTGCAGGGAGTTATTATCGAGGGTCTCAGTCAGGCCAATTACTTTTCCCTAGCCATTGACGAGAGCACTGACAACACAGATGTAGCCCAGTTGTGCGTCTATGTTAGATATGTTGATGGAAAAGTGTTCAGGGAAGAGCTGCTGTCTCTTATCCCATTAGAAGGGCACACCACTGGGGACATTATATTTACTAAACTGGAAGAGTTGTTTAGGCTTCATTCATTGTCATTTGAGAAGATTAACCTAATCGTGACAGATGGGGCTCCTGCTATGGTGGGAAAGCGCAGAGGGCTGGTGAGCAGGTTGAAGGAGCTCGCCCCCCAAATGCATGGGCTGCATTGCCTCATCCATCAGTGTCCTTTGCGCCAGACTCAGTGGTGAGCTAAAGGAAGTTATGGATAAAGTGATGCGTGTCATTAATTTTGTCAGGGGTATATCAAGCACCCAGCATCGCCTTTTCCGACAACTTGTGGCTGAGTCAGAAGAGGCCACACATGATGACCTGCTGCTACATAATTACGTGCACTGGTTGAGCGAAGGTAAAGCGTTGGACCGCTTCTGTGCGCTACTGGATGAGGTCAAGGCGTTCCTTAGATTGAGCAAGATTAGGGCAGCAGCTGACCACCTTGCCCTTTTGGGAGACGAAAAGTTCATGTCCAATGTTGCCTTTTTAGCGGATATATTTGTCCACCTAAACAAGCTTAACCTACATCTACAGGGGAGAGGCAAAACCATAGTCGACATGGTTGAAAAGCTCGAATCATTCACGAGGAAGCTGGAGTTGTTAGAGTCAGACATATCAACTGGCAGGCTCCTACATTTTAGTACACTGAAAACACAGGCACCGGGACAAGTGGCAGAGTTGATGGTGGACTTCATCAAGCAGCTACAGGTCAACTTCACTTCGAGGTTTGAGGACTACTCTATCCCAACGGACATCATTGCCTTTGTATGTGACCCTCTCACAGTCCGACCAAGTGGAGACTTCTCCTCCCTGGCGAAAAAAATTATACCCTCTTTGGATGAGGCTGCATTACAAATGGAGTTAATTGATTTCCAAACAACCTCCCTGGTCAGCGATGCACTCAGAAGTGCGGAGTCGGTGGGTGCCTTTTGGGTGGCATGCTCAGAGGAGTACAGCATGATCAAGAGACTCGCATTTTATGTGCTCACAATGTTCCCTTCCACCTATACATGCGAGTCGTCCTTTTCAACAATGAATGCGATAAAGACGCACGAGAGGAATCGATTGAGGAATAAAAACCTGGAGAACTGCCTGCGGATAAAGTGACGTCCATATCACCAGACATCCAAAAAATCGTGACCCATGGAAGATGCCAGTTTTTACATTAAGTGAGTTGTCGTTGGGTTGTGTATTTAATAGCCAAGTTGTATTTTGAATTTAGTTAATGAATGGCTCATTCTAATTCGTATCCCTAATGTTTGAATTTTATATCCTAAATTTTTTTCGTATAAAATTCGTATCCTAAAAATAAAGTTTGAATGATTAACTGAACTGGTGTTATTTTTTTCATACCACACACCACATGTCGGCTATTTCAGCACCCGGCGCTGTCCACATCCTACTTAATGACTCCATTATGAGGGGTTCAGCGTCACAGTGCAGCCCGCTGCCTGTTTCGTGATTGTCTGTGCCTGTCATTCGTATAATAAGCATTTTTCAGGTGGGGGTAGAATCTCTATTTGGACATATATAGCCTATATGTGGGACTGTCCAATATTGTAAAAAAAATATTAATAATATATATATATATTTTCAGATTATCAAAATAATCTGCTGGGCCAGATATTATTGCTGGCGGGCCAGTTCTGGCCGGTGGGCCGCCTGTTGCCGACCTATGGTCTCAGGGGTCAAAAGGGACTTAAGGGGTGTAAAGATTTAAAGGTTACAAAAGGCTGGAAGGATGAACAGATCTAAAGGTGTCAAAAGTATTGAAAGGGTCTTAAAGGTAAAAGTGATCTTAATGGTCTTGGGGGTCTTCATGATCTTGGGGACTAAAGGATTTTATGGGTCTTCCAGGTCTTCAGAGTCTTTTGGGACTTTTGGTTATTTTGGATATATGGGGTATTTTGGGTCTTCTGGGTCTTTAAGGGTCTTCGGTGTAGTTTGGGTATGTTGGGTGTTCGGGGGTCTTTAACAGTCTCTGGGCTCTTTTTGGTATTTTCGGTCTTTGGGGTCATTTGGGATCTTAAGGGTCTTCAGGGTATTTCGGGTCTTCATTGTCTTTTGGGTATTTAAGGGTGTTTTGTATCTTCATGGTATTTTGGTCCTTTTGGGTATTTTTGGGTCCTTGGGGGTCTTTTAAATCTTTGGCGTTTATTTTTTTGGCATTTATGTTTATTTAAATTATACAATGGACTACAAAATGCAAATGTTTCATGATATTTGTTATATTATATCACCTTTATCTATCAATATTGTTGAAATGAAGATAAAAAAGCTGTTTGTTGAAATATGTTGAAAAAGTCAAAACTTTACATGGGGTGTACTTACTTTTTCACGAGACTGTATATATATCAAATTATCAGTCAAAATTACATACAAGTCTGTTTATATTTAGAGGTAGTCCAGGCACCTTCAAGAATCAAGATTTTATATATATTGAGAGCACACAACAAAATATACTACGTACTGTACAAATACACTTCTTAAAGTTCTTTTCATTTCTCATTCTATTTAACATTCCTGATGTTATTATATTTCCTGATGTTATTATATTAGTTCCTAGTCAAGGAAGGTTCTCACCAACATGTCATATCATTGCTGCCTGATTTTAGCCAATGTTGCTTTCCGACAGTTGGGATAAGTACGGCGGTGTTCAGACACAACCTGAAGTAAGAAATGGAGTTGCTCCTCATCCTTGGTAAGGAGCCGGTTGTAACTTTTCATGAGGGCCACACCTCGTTCAGCGTGGTCATTTTCGACCTTCAACTCCCTGATCTGTTTCACAGCAGCTCTGTAGCAAAATCGATAACTTTATCAGTCACAGGGAGAATGCGGTCTTTGACAGATTCATCAGAGAGACCAGAGATGAATGCATTCTGGTCAATAGAGTCCCACTTTGATTGGAATCTCTTAAACAGAAGAACCAGAAGAACCAGGTCCAGAGGTGCTCCCCATGACTGCTTTAAATGCTGGGGCAAGCAGCAGCTCCATAATGTGGTGACGACATGCAAAGTACAGCAAGTCACGGCCAATTTTTTTTCCAACAGAACACATGCCCCATTTCTGTGTCCTGTGTTTGTAGCAGTTGTGTCAAAGCACAGAGCTACCACCTGATCGGTGACACCCCACTCTTGCAGTGCTTTGAGTACTGAATTTTGAATACATACTGTATTATCTGTGATATGTATTTTTAGTGTTACGTGACCTCAATCACTTGGCCTATAGGGGGAAATGTTCAAGGGTGCTGGACTACCTCTAAATATTTATGGATTTAGCTGGCATTTGGCCTGCTTTGTTTGTAGGGCAAATGGACCAGTTGTAGAGGGTGAAAGCTTACCATTGCAAACTTTAAAAAATAAGGGCCACACTAATATACATACATACATAAACACACAAGCATAATATATTCATATACCATTTATATTTATATAAGTATGAATACATTTGTAAATGACATATAAAGGTAGAATGAATGAATGAGTGAATGAGTGGGTTACGGTTAATGATTTGATTGGGTTGATGTTGAAACATTCTTTAATCATCAAAATTTATGCCATGAGGGATTTTTGTCCGAAGTTTATGTATCCAAAAGGACTCACGTTTCAGAATCGTGGTGTGTGATCGATTTGTGATTGATTCAATGGGAGAGATTTGAATGTCATTTATAGAGTGATCCGGTTGATTAAAGTGTATCATGTAAGGTAGAGATTTGCCCTGACTGGTGTGGAAGTTATTGATTTCTGACCGGGTGTTATTAAATCGTGTGTAGAGTGTATTCTCAGTTTTTCGAACATATTGTTTGGTGCACTTTTGGCAAGTGATTAGGTATATGACCCATGTAAATTTGCAGTTCATATAGGAGGTGAAGGGGAATTTTTGTCCAGTGCTAGAACTACAAAATTTGTTTCCTTCGAGTAAATGCTTGTGAATAATACATTTGTTTGCTGTGCATTTATAGAAGCCAGGGATCCTAGTTTTTGTTGTGGGGCTGTGGGTGCTTTGCTTTTACCAAGAGGTCCCTGAGTGTCCGACCACGTCGAAATGATGTTCGTGGAGGTTGAGGAAATGTGGTGCCGAGTGTTTCTGATTGATGGAGGAGAGGAAGGGCCTTATTCAGAATACTTGGCAATTGGGATGAGGTAGGAGAGTAGGTGGTTACCAGTGGGACACGGTTAGTTGCAGGTTTGGGTTTGTAAGTCAGAAGGTCTGCTCTCAGTATGCGTTCTCGGTATGCATCTCGGTATCTCGTCTCGATATCTCGGTATGCGTCTCAGTAAAACGCATACCGAGAGCAGATCTTCTGACATATTTAATCTCCCGATTATTTATTTAATACAAATGAGACGCCCTGCTCGTACTGTGGAGTTTCTACTATTTTTCACAGTTATATATATATATATATATATATATATATATATATATATATATATATATATACTGTATATATATATATATATATATATATATATATATATATATATATATATATATATATATATATGTATATATATATATACAGTATATATATATATATATATATATATATATATATATATATATATATATATATATATATATGTATATATAAATATATATACATAGAAAAAATAATACATATATACATAGAAAAAAACCGCATCCAACCGCATGCAGAACGACTCCATATAATGAGTGGATACCAGAGATAATGTTACCGTGTGGCAGGCGGTGCTTATCGCTCCCATTAAGGTACAGCACAGCTGGATGGGATACCTTATTGGTGCTTCACCACTCATGGTATGAAGTCGCATAACGACTGGTATATAACCGAAAGGTTTTCAGAGGCATAAGTGTATGCAGGTCTCACTGTGTTGCCCTGATGAAGCCCCAATAAGAGCGAAACCAGGTCGGTAACTGTGAGTTTTTGTATGCACTTATGACAGTATCTGAACTAAAATCGAAATTACTCTCTGTCGAATGGCTCCTATGGCTCCTTTCTACTATTTTTCACAGTTATATATGTGAAATATATATAACTTGTAAGTACACCCTTGGCTAGTAAGTAGTAAGTAAGTAGTAAGTACACCCTTGGCTCTAATAGGTGGTATTGTCCCCTTTGGCAGAAACAACCTCAAGTAGGCATTTCTTATAACTGTCTCCCAGTCTCTGACATCGACTGGGAGAAATTTTTGCCCACTCCTCCATGCAGAATTCTTTCAGCTGTGTGATGTTTGAGGGGTTTCTTGCATGCACAGCTCGTTTCAAATCCCCCCACAACATCTCGATGGGATTTAGATCCGGGCTTTGACTTGGCCATTCCAGAACCCTCCATTTATTTCTTTTCAGCCATTCCTTGGTGGATTTACTTGTATGTTTAGGGTCATTGTCATGTTGCAAGGTCCACCTTCGATTGAGCTTCAACTTTCTGACAGATGGCCTCACATTATCCTCAAGCACCCTGTGGTACAATGAAGAATTCATAGTGGATTCTATGATGGTGAGCTGCCCAGGCCCTGATGCAGCAAAGCTGCCCCAAACCATAATATTTCCACCACCATGCTTTGCAGTTGGTATCAGGTTTTTGTGGTCAAATGCTGTCTTTGGTTTTCGCCAAACATGTCTTCTGGTACTGTGGCCAAATAGCTCTACCTTTGACTCATCTGTCCAGAGCACATTGTTCCAGAAGTGCTGGTCTTTGCCTAGGTGTTCATTGGCAAACTTTAGTCTTGACCTGATGTTCTTTCTGGACAGCAAAGGTTTCCTCCTGGCACACCTCCCCTGTAGATCAAATTTGTGCAGCCTCTTTCTAATGGTAGAATCGTGCACTTTGACATCAACAGTGGCAGCAGCTACCTGTAGTTCCCGTGATGACATTCTGGGGATCTTAGAGACTTCTTTCAGCATCTTGCGGTCTCCTCTGGGGCTGAACTTACTGGGGCTGCCTGGCCTGAACAAGTTGGCAGTTGTTTGGAATCTTCTCCACTTGTCGATGATCTTCTGGACAGTCCAATGATTGATTTCAAATTGTTTGGAGATCTTTTTAAATCCCTTCCCAGACTCGTAGGCATCTATAACCTTCTTTCTGAAGGCCTCAGAGAGCTCTTTTGTTCTCGGCATGGTGACACCGCACATCAACAACAAAGAGCAAACCAAACTAAATGTCTGAGGTTTAAATAAGAGAGGTTCCTCCAAGATCCTCTCTAACGATGTTTTAATCATTTGCACCTGAGCTGATGCACCTGATTCTAATTTTAGGTATTTGAAGTAGTGATAAATGTAGGGGTGTACTTACTTTTTCCACATGCGAAATTTGCATTTTTGTTTATTTAAATTATACAATGGACTACAAAATGTAAATGTTTCATGATATTTGTTATATTATATCACCTTTATCTATCAATATTGGTGAAATGAGATCAAATAGCTGTATGTTGAAATATGTTGAAAAAGTCAAAACTTTACATTTAATTGGGTGTACTTACTTTTTCACATGACTGTATAACTGTGAGAAATAGTAGAAACTCCACAGTACGAGCAGGGCGTCTCATTTGCATTAAATAAATAATCGGGAGATTAAATCAGACGCGGACGTAGCTTCAGGATGGTCGAACTTCAATTCTCGACAAGCATTCGACCAACAAAGGTCTTCTTCTTAGTCGTCCCCAAGTTCAGCGGAAGATTATATATATATATATATATATATATATATGTATATATATATATATATATATATATATATATATATATATATATATATATATATATATATATATATATATATACACACACTACACATCCTAATGTGTGCATTAAATACTATACTTTGTCAGCAAACCAGTTTCCCAAGTAGAAAGAAACGTTCGTGAATATCTTGCTAAAAGGTTGAAATTACAAAATAAAAAGGAACACCAAAAACCCATTTGTTTACCATCAAGCAGTGATGTGTTTGCCCAGGCTATGGACCTAATGAACATTCTTCTTAAGACAGCATTACCACTGGACCAGATTCTGGTTCTGAAATTCTAAGGCATTTTATATCACAAGCTTAAGAAAGAAAACACACAACGATCTGCACTTTCTGCTGCAATAAAAAGTAACAATCTGTGATTATTTGTGACCTTTTCACAGCGTTAGTCATTTTGCTTGGTAATGTTTGGAAGGAACGAGGAGGTATGTTAATTAATAATAATACACAAAGAATGTATGTTTCTTTCAAAGTGGAGAATCGAGGAGATTTTTGAGACAAAAAATTGAACATTCACAGGAATACTGGGGAGTATTTTATTGGTTCACGAGTTATCAAATGACCACTATATTCATCATGTGTGTGTGTCTGTGTGTCTGTGTGTGTGTGTGTGTGTGTGTGTGTGTGTGTCTGTGTGTGTGTGTCTGTCCGCAGCATAACTACCGGATGATATCATCCGATCTTGATGAAACTTGGGTGGGAGGTTGATATCATGATCTAGTTGTGTCCTGCCTAGAGTGGGCGTATTGCGCCCATTGTGGGCGGAGCCACGCCCAAAAAAGATATATTTTAGGGGGTAATCGAGTTCAAGCTACATCTTCTCCGAGGGGTTTGGTGGAATCTGACAGGGGTTTCGATATTTATTTAGGCCAATGTCATGTGTCTAGCCCGATATATATTTTTTTCATTTCATTTTTCACCGAATTTTCGGTATTGTGTAGCTAACTAACCTCATAACTGATTACACATTATTTTCTATCTCATTTCAAGGTCAGTAACCTTCGTTTTGACATTTCCAGGCCTGGCCTGTCCGGGCCTGTTTCGGTAATAGTCCGTCCTTTGTCATTGAATACAGCTCGCTCTTGAACCATCGTCTCCTGACTTGTTTTCATTACAATTTAGCACGATAAAATAACTCAAAACATTACGGAGACAGAACCAAGCAAAGGAAATATTGGTTGATTGGCAAATCAGTGCCCCTGATGTCAGAGTAAAAAAAAGATGATTGTTATATTGAAGGGTTAATATTGTCATGTGTATATACATATACTAACTAGCAAGGTACCTGTGCCATGCATGGGTCGGAAGCCAAAAGCAAACAAAGAGTGCGGAAAAAGTGGATGCTAAACCATGGAACCAATATATTCCACATTCCTGTGCCACCTTCAGTCGCACATCAGACATGGACAGCCGGTTCGTGAATGACTTGGGCAAAAAACGGCGAATTGGAAACGATGAACCAATAAATTCCACATTCCTGTGCCACCTTCAGTTGAACATCAGGCATTGACAGCAGATTCTTGAAGGACTTGTACAAAAAGGTTTACTTAAAAAGCAAATGGCTTGGGCAAAAAGGCGAAAGCTGATGGTTCTATACCCAGTCAGTGGTGAATCTGCATATGACGAATCCACGAATGTCACGGTTAGAAAGTACAAACCCTCACTTCATTTCCTCATTCATATTTAATCTCAATATCTCTATTTTCATTACAAACAGCATCATTCCAATCATACATTAACACAACAAACTACTGTGTTAAATCACGATTGTATTGAGATATTATCAAACCAGTCCATTGCAGTCATATGTTCACTTCCAGATTCGGGAGCAGGTCGTTATCAAACCAATTTCAAAATCATAATTTTATTGAGGAACTTATGAAACCTCCTACCTCTCTTACAACATCTGCTGGGATCCCAAAACCCTCCACAGAAGGTTTGGCGGGCTAGCCCCAAAACTGAAGGAGTAGTTTCAGGACGGACGGACAGACAAGACACTCCTGTAAAAAATAAAAAAATAAAAAAATACACATATATATATATATATATATATATATTGTTGTAGTTGTGCCATAAAGGCAAACTCCCTATAGTTAAATTGCATGACAACATGTAGCCTGCATTAGTTAGTTATTTTCTATTGAATGTACAGATTAGCCCCTTCCCATTGTGTAGCAATCAAAGCCAATATGCGTTGAAGTTTCAGCAGAATGTCAAGCCTTCGTGTCGCTGGGAGGAGTCATAACACCGGATGTACAGGGAGGCGTGGCCATTAAGATGTGCAGAGAGGCGTGGCCAGAAGTACAGGCCCACGTGACAAGTAAGGGGGCGGGACAACCTGTCTCCATTATGCGGCAAGCCCCAGCCAATGGGAGGCTCTGAGCATTTCAAAGGGCGTGACCAAACCTGATATTAGCCCACGCACAGCGCAGTATCGATCTCTTTCACCCGGGACTTCAGCGAGGACACACCTGAGCTCTCTTTTACCTGGATTTCGCCACGCCACGATCTTTTCTCTGTTCCTCCGCTATTGCATTCCTTTCGCCACGACCTCCTGCTCTTGATCTTCTCTCGTGCGTTTTGGACTTTCATGGAGGACACACCTGGACTCGTTTGCCTTTTCGTATCTCGCACGACACGTGCTTGGCCTTTGTTCCTCATCAACACCAAGCGTCTGCGCTAATCTTTTGCAATGAAGTTGTCTGACTGCGTGGCAGCTCGTCTCAACTGCACTGAATCTACCTCATCCAGGCTGCACGCCTCACGATCGAACTACAACACCAGACCACGTGGTCACCAGCGGAGAACCCCAGCACGGACATCGGTACGGCCTTTAACCAGTGCCCTTTTTGTCCCTGTGAGTGTGTCAGAGTGTGAAGGTACCAAGTCGGGGTTATTATTAGGTAAGGAATATTAAGGTAAATCTTTGTCTGTGCTCTGTGTCTTGTACGAATAAAAGGCTGTACATTTGTTCTTTACTTCCAACCTGTGCGGTACGTCCTTTTCACTAATTGGCCTGGCACCATTCGAAACCGAATTTGGCTCGAATCGGGTCCATAAATCTTGTTGGGGTAAGGCCACTTTTCCACACCGTGCAAAACCACTCGGCATTCCAAAAGGTGTGGGAAAGTGAGGGTTCATCCCTCGTACCATCTCGACCTTCTTACCGTAACAAATTGGTATTCAGGAGTGGGGATTCGGTCATACCATCTCGGCCCCCCTCTCGGTCGTGCCCTGCGACCTTGCCCATAACAATATATATATATACATATATATATATACGTATATATATATATACATTGTCAAAATGTGCATTTCAATCATGGTGAGCATTAAATTGCCATTTTACAAATTACACATCAACTGCTTTAAACAACTATTGATATGTAGTTCTGGCATAGAAAATAAAAAAATATAGTTGAACAAGTACAGATACATTCAAAGTACACCACCCCCATGCCAAATAATTAAATATCTTACAGTGCGGCATTACCGGGGTGCAGCTCACAGAGACTGCATTGGGAGGGAGAGGTGTACAACAATTGTTTCATTAAATGCATAATTAAAATCAATAAAAGATTACCATAAAATATTTTCTTAATCAATTGGCTAATAGCATAACTAAACCACTAGCGCTTCATCCGAAGATGTATCTTTTAGAAATGTAATTAAATAAGTCATTAATAAAAAATTAAATAATTAATTGATTAATCAATAAATAATTAATCGATTAATTGATTAATCAATAATTCAAAAATATCCTTTACAGACAAATCACTTGGTTATTGTCATGTCCAAATATCAGCTTCCCAGCTCAAAAGGTGCCTAAGATATTGGCCAGATGAGAAAAAAAATAAAGAAATGATTAATGAGGAAAATAAATAAATAATAATCATAAAAAATTAAAAAATTAATCAATTGACTAATAGAACGCATAAACCACCACCATTTCATCAGAATGTGTAACTTAAAAAAATTTTTTAGTCATTAATCAAATAATTAATCGATTAATTGATGAATTGATAAATAATTAAATCCAAAATAGACTTTGCAACCAAATCACTTGGTCATTGGCATGTCCAACTATCAGCTTCCTAACTCAAAATGTGCCTGAGATAATGGCCAGAAGAGAAAGGAAATGTATCAGTACTTAATTAATTGCTAATAATTAAATAACTCATCAATTGATGGATTAATCATAAAACAAAAAATACTGTTTTTGACAAAGTACTTGGTCACTATTGTGCCGAAATTTCAGCTTCCTCGCTCAAAGGATGGCTGAGATATCGCCCGGACAAACAAGAAAGAAAACAAACAAGAAAACGAACAAGAAAACAACCAGAGTGAAAACTGAGTACCCCTTTTCAGCGTGCGTCATTGCCGAGCCCCCTTCGGTGCCCAGCAATAACCTTATGCAGCGCTGGGAGATGGCAAAGGAAAGGAGCGGTGTACAACAAGTTGCTTGAGCGACTTGAGCTACGTGCTTTTTGACGCCTGAGTACAATTAAGTAATTATTTCAATTTGAATGGACCTGATTAAGTTATGTTTCATACTTGATCATTATGTATCATCAAATATATAATATAAAATTAATGTTGAATAATTAATGTGCAATTAATGTTGAATATACAGCACATACAGGGTGTTTCAAAAGTCTGGAATCAAAGGGATATTTATTTTACAACATTATTATAATAATTGCTCAAATTGTGAGCCATTGACATGCATGCACATATCGATTCTTGTATGAAGGTTTCTTAAACACATTTATTAACAATGACACATCGACTTTAGCACATTCGTTTCTGATTTCATTCTTTAGATCTTAAATAGTAACCTGGTCTCCTCGAATAAACTAGGTTTCATGTGATCCCAATGGAAAAAGTCAAGTGGTGTTAAATATGGACTACAAGGGGACCAATGCATCATGTTATATCCACCATGTTCTATCCAGCACCACCTCAAATGAATCGTCTCAAGAATTATATATAAAACAAGCATTCTGAGTATTGCGCTGTAATACATGTCCCCTACCGGCAGTCTGTCGTCCGGAAAACTGTTGGGGAAATTACCAAAGTTCAAAGTGCCATAACTTTGTCAAGAATGATCGAAACGTCGTGAAGTTCGAACTTCATCTGTAACTTATCATGAGGAAACCATGTACCAAGTTTGAAATCATTAGCATTAAGAGTTTAGAAAAAAAAAAGTCCGAAAAACTGTTCTTTGCGTGACGGACGGACAGACTGACAGACGGAGGGACGGAGTGCAAACCTATAGTCCCCTCCGGTGTACACCGGTAGGGGACTAATAACATGAACGAAGACAAGCCCTTCTGACCTGATGGAAGCATCATGTTATCACATGCCATGTGTGCATGTGCATCACTTCACCTCCAATTCCGGATGGTTTCTGCAGGCCACACTGTCCACACGAGTCTATTTTAGAAAACGAGGATTTCAAAATGCCATGTGTTGTTTGATGCCATGTTGCCTTTATCGGGTCGGAAGGGATTGTTTTGGTTTTATTATAACGGCCGACCACAATCCTACCTCCTGACTGATGTGCAGAAAGGCAAAGACAATGTGCTCCGACGCGATCTGTGCCTTGCTGCTTCATAAAGCTAGAGGGTTTAACATGTGTATATATACAGCGCCTTCAGAAAGTAATGTATTCACACCCCTTGACTTTTTTCACATTTTGTTGTGTTACAGCCTGATTTTAAAAAGGAATAAATTGAGATTTTTTCTCTCTGATCTACACATAATACCCCATCATGTCAAAGTGGAATTTTCTTTTTCGAAATTTATACAAAATAATAAAAAATGAAAAGCTGAAAAGTCTTGAGTCAATAACTAGTCAACCCCTTTGCTATGACGCTCCAAATTAAGCTCAGTTTCCATTGATCATCCTTGAGATGTCTCTAAACCTTGATATATATATATATATCAAGGTTTAGAGTATATGTATCTATATATGTATATACAGTATATGTGACTGGCCCTGACAAAAGCAGACACTTGGGGGCAAAAATCAAAATTGAGATTTTGACATCATCTGATTCCCCATGCTTTTATCTTTCATTTGATATATACATTATGTTAATTGGATGAAAATTAACGAAGTTAGGGTATTTTAATGACAATTATATTTTCGTTTAAACAATGGAGATAATTTGGTTCAAAGTTCACAATACAGTTCACACGCACAAAGAATGTGCACAGTCGTGGCTACAAATATTGGCACCCTTGAACCTTTTTCAAATATTGTACCAGTTCTTCCAGAAAAATTGTTGAAATTAAATAATTTTTTGGCATTGTATTTCTTTTTCTGAAATACAATTTCTGAAATACAAGGTATTGTATTTTGGTATTGTATTTGTATTTCTTTGGTTTGCAGTGGAACATAACCAAAAAAGCTGAAAAAAATCACTAAATATTGTCGTATTCCTCACAGAAATCCTACCAGTTTCACCTTGCACCATCCATCACCAACTCAATGAAAGGGGTTCTATTGTAGGAGACCCAGGAGGACCCCACTGCTGAGAGAGCGACATAAGAAAGCCCAACTGGAGTTTGCCAAAACACATCTGAACAAACCAAAATCCTTCTGGGAGAATGTCATGTGGACAGATCAGACCAAATTAGAGCTTTTTGGTAAAGCACACCATCTCTATGCTAACATAAAACAAAATGAAGCCTTCAAAGAAAAGAACACCTTCCCTACAGTCAAACATGGAGGAGGTTCAGTGATGTTTTGGGGTTGCTGTGCTGCCTCTGGCACTGGGTGCCTTGAATGTGTGCATGGCATCATGAAGTCAGGAGATTACCAACGCATTTTGGAGTACAATGTTCAACCCAGTGTCAGAAAGCTGGGTCTCCATCGAAGGTCATGGGTCTTGTAGCAGGACAATGACCCCAAACACACTTCAAAAAGCACCCAGGAATGGATCAAGACAAAACGCTGGATTGTTCTGAAGTGGACAGCAATGAGTCCAGATATAAATCCCATTGAACACCTGTGGTGAGATCTGAAAACAGCAGTTGGGAGAAGGGACCCTTCAAATCTGTGAGAGCTGGAGCAGTTTGCACAGGAAGAGTGGGTCAAACTGCCAGCAGAGAGGTGGAGGAAGCTCATTCATGGCAATAGGAAGTGCTTGACTGCAGTTATTTTGTCCAAAGTCTGTGCTACCAAATATTAAGTCTTGGGTGTCAATAATTTTGTCAATGCCATTTCTTTTTTATTTCCTGATTTAAAAGGATATATTAACCTCTGAATCAAAAATAAAGGTTCTGTAATATTAACAGTGAAATAAAGAATTGCGGAGACAAAATATTCTTGTCAATTTCAACTTATTATTTGAGAAAATTGTGAGTTATTTGAAAAAAGTGAAAGAGTGCCAATACTTTTGGCCACGACTGTATATATACTGTATGTATATATATATATATATATATATATATATATATATATATATATATATATATATATATATATATGTATATCTATCTATAATTCCAGTAATCTCTGTGTGTTTGTTTGTACGTTTGTCTGTGACCGCTGTTTCTCGACAACCACGGGTCCGATATACTTTAAACTTGCCAGGTATATTGCTGGGGACCCGAGGATGTGCCTTTTCAAGGTTTCATATTAATCGGACAATTACTTACCGAGCTATGTCCAAAAAACGATTCAACCAATCAGAGAGCAGCGAGCTATCGCGTGTGCCGAACGTGGCGGACACACTCTGCCTCGGATGGCACATTTGAGAGCGTATTCATTTATTTCACGTTTGCAAACTATGTTGCCGCTATGTTGGCGTTAAACTATGTTTTAAAACTAATAAAAACCATTTCATCTAAATAGAGGGGGGGGGGGGGGGGATTGTCACTGTACTCACAAGCCGTTCGCCGTTCGCTTTGGCGTTGCGAATGGACCAACACATTTCATGGACCAAACCATTTCATGTAAAGCGTTCGCCGTTCGCTTTGGCGTTGCGAATGGACCAAAACTTTTCATGAACCAAACCATTTCATGTAAATAGAGGGGGGGATATAATTTTAGATATAGATATAGTACGGGCATGCCCTAGTATGTATATATATATATATATATATATTTAAATCATACCTCTCTGACAGACGTCAGTTCATCTCCAT
Source organism: Myxine glutinosa (assembly GCF_964187855.1). Lineage (NCBI taxonomy): Eukaryota > Metazoa > Chordata > Myxini > Myxiniformes > Myxinidae > Myxine > Myxine glutinosa. Next base: position 242,605,365 of record NC_136261.1, read on the forward strand.
CAACAACTGCAAATCCCCCACTGCTCCCCTCCCCCAAGGTGTCCCCCAAGGTTCAGTTCTTGGCCCCCTCCTCTTCATCCTTTACCTGTCCCCCCTCGGTCACTTAATCCGCCGTCATGGTCTCCAATTCCACTGCTTCGCCGATGACATCCAGCTTTTCATCTCCACCAAGTCCATCTCCACCGCCACCCACTCTATCCTGACAAACTGCATCACTGAAATAAAATCCTGGCTTCAAATCAACTTCCTCAAACTTAACTGTGATAAATCTGAAATAATCATCATTGGCCCAAAAACGCTCACCAAGTCCACCCATAACTTTGCCCTCAACATCGACGGTTTCCCAGTATCCACCTCCCCTCACATCCGGAATCTTGGCATCATCTTTGACCAAACCCTCTCCTTCGACAAATACACTAAACAGATCACAAAGACAGCCTTCTTTCACCTGAAAAACATCGCCCGTCTCCGTCCATCCCTCTCCTCCGTGGCTGCAGAAACCCTCATCCACGCCTTCATCACTTCCCGTCTGGACTACTGCAATAGCCTCCTTTATGGTTCACCCTCAACAATCACCAATAAACTCCAATACATTCAGAACTCCGCTGCCCGTCTGCTCACCCATTCCCGGACCCGTGACCACATCACCCCCGTCCTTTACAAGCTTCACTGGCTCCCCATCTCCCAGAGAATCCAGTACAAAATCCTCCTCTTGACCTACAAAGCCCTCCATAACCTGGCCCCATCCTACCTGGCTGACCTCCTCTCCAGACACACTCCCACCCGCAACCTCCGCTCTGCTGGTACCAACCTCCTGACCCCCCCCATCCGGACCAAATTTAGATCCTGGGGGGACAGGGCCTTCTCCATCGCTGCTCCCACCCTCTGGAACTCGCTACCTCACACCATCAGAGACTCCTCCTCACTCACCACATTCAAAACATCACTCAAGACCCACCTGTTCAACACTGCATTCAACATTTAACCCACAGCATCTAACCCCTGACTATCTCCTCTCCTTCTCCCTCCTTTGTGCTTTGAATATTTCCCTATTGATTCTTTTTTTTTGCAATTGTTTTTATGTTTTGCTATGCATTATGTTTTGCACTCTGTCAAAGCGTCTTTGGGCTTCCTGAAAAGCGCTATATAAAATAAATGCATTATTATATATATATATATATATTATATATATAATATATATATATATTATATATATTAATATATATATATATATATATATATATATATTATATTATATATATACATATATATATATATATATATATATATGTATATATATATACATATATATATATATATATATATATATATATATATATATATATATATATATATATATATATACACACACAGACTTGGCATTTAATATGGAATATTTTTTTTTTCTTGACTTGGGTTTACTTTCTGAACTCAGTATATCAATCTGGTGAGTTTCTTTTACGCTTCGGTGATTTCTTTGTTAAAAGAACCATGTCACTGATTGTCTGTCACAGCAATAAGTCAATAACAGGATTATATCACAGGTGGCGTGACAAAATGTACGGACAGGTACATTTGACGATTGGCTTCACAATCGGGTATATAAGGGTTGTTGTGTTCTGTATTTGTGGAAAAAAGCTGTAGCACGTCTACAAAAGTTATTGCCGCTTCCCCTGGCGATGGTCCATCAACTCGACAAGGCTGTTTGTCATTTAGTGGTGGCTTTACGAAATTCCGGCATGAAACAGCGTGCTATTGCTTGGCAGTATGGCATCACTCAAGGTCAGGTGTCAAATATCCTGAAACGAAATGCTCAGAGGGGTGTCCCTACTCCAATACCGAGGCCAGGACGTCCCCACAGAACCACAAGGAGGGATGATCGCCAGCTGCACCGGTCAGTCAGCAATGGCCGTACCAAGTCAGCTAATCGGCTTAGGGCTGAGTGACAGCAACTGACAAATGTGCCTGTATCCAGAAGGCTAGTCAACCAATGACTGGTTCAAGCAGGCTATCGTGCCAGGCGTCCCCTGAGAAAGCCACGTCTGACTAGACAACAACGCCAGCACCGATTGCAGTGGGCCAGAGAGCACCGTCAATGGCAGCCAGGACACTGGAATCACGTGATCTTCAGTGACGAGTCTAGATTTCTGGTCTATCGTCAAGATGGCCGCGTCCGAGTGCGCAGACAAGTGCATGAAGCCTACAACGAAGATTGTATAGTGCCAAGAGTCCAAGCTGGAGGTGGTGCGGTGACCGTTTGGGCTGGTTTTCATGCAGGGGGCAAAACCGACCTGGTTGTTCTGAATGGAAACCTGAACCAGTTCAAGCACAGGGCCATTCTGGAAGAAACATTGCTCCATTTGTTCGTGCAGCCTTTCAAGGAAACTTTGTCTTCCAAGATGACAATGCACGGCCTCGTCGTGCTCGCATGATCCAACACTTTCTTACTGACCGTGGTGTAGAGCAAGAGCATATGGAGTGGCCTGCCATGCCCCTGGATATGAATCCTATAGAGAACTTGTGGGCAGAATTAACGTGTCAAATCGACAACTTGGACCAGCAGCCTGCCTCTGTGCGTGAATTGCAGCAGGCTATTGTCACTGCATGGCAAGCGATTCCTGTCCAAACCTTGGCAAATCTCGTGAACAGCATGCCTCAACGTGTACGTGCTCTCCTGAATGCTCGTGGGGGTTACACGAAGTACTGAACTGTAATTTTACTGTCCATAATCCCAGTCGTAATTTAACTTTTGTTTTTGTTAAAAAAATTTTTGGCGAATGTGGAAAATAAAGAGATACTTCTGGAAAACGCACAGAAGTTTAACACAGTACTGTCCGTGAATTGAGTTCGATATCAGTTTACATCACTTTCAAGGATCAATTTATTTGCTTCGAAATGTCAAATGTGGTTTTTGTTTCTTTTCAAGGTCACATTAACAAAATGTAGAAGAATTTCAACATAATTCCAATGAACTTTTGGTTCTAAGTCATCTTGAAAAGTAAGTTCACCCCCACAATAAAAATATTCCATATTAAATGCGAAGTCTGTATTTTAGCTCTTTCACGAGCCTCGATTCAGTATACAAAAAAAATAACAATATATATAGTGTGTGTGTGTGTGTGTGTGTGTGTGTGTGTGTGTGTGTGTGTGTGTGTGTGTGTGTGTGTGTGTGTGTGTGTATATATATATATATAACCAATTTCAAATAATTGTTAATGAGACGCCTTGTCCAAAAGTCTTGCATGTGTGTGTGTTTGCATGTGTGTGTGTGTGTGTTTGCATGTGTGTGTGTGTGTGGAGGGGGGGGGGGGTTGGGGGGGGGTAGGATTATGTCTGCTTATATAATTTCTCAAGTCATGTCATTATCCATCAGAAATGAAGTTCAAAGGTGAGCTGAAGCTATCACTGTGTTTTATATATTGCAAAGGTACTTGTGCAACAGGCTTCTGAGAAACTATTAAGCTTGCAGTTCACTCTACACTTTAGTTGTTTTTTATTGATGATAGAAAAGGTGATGACGTCATGTATTGACAGATGTTGTTGTTTTAGTTTGCGTTCCTTCTCCCAAGGGATTACACATCCATCTGGGAATGAATAACATTGATGTTTCCATTGTACTGTTTGTTCATATTCTTAAGGTAGCTACCAACATAAGACTTTGTTTATTGCTTGGGGCAGTCAGGATTTGGCAAATGAGACACGATAATGCAAGAAACAATACCATTTCATTTATTTATTTTTAAATATGCAAGAATGCATAATTTGTCTCGCCCTGAAGGGGATGCATGACTATTGCAATGCCTCTGTCTCTTTGTGCGTATGTCTATGTTTCATTTCATTTCATTTCGGTTTATTGAAATAATTAAACACTGGACAAGGCAGTTTGAAGACTGAAATTTGTCAAGTTTACAATAATAAAAGTATTTTCATAAAACTTACAAATGTATCTTGAAATAATAATAATCATATAAAATTACATTAATCAAAATATCAAAATAAGTATAAGCAATAACAAACTTTCTGTTGTGGAATAATGTGATACATCAAAATTATTGTTATGATCTCCTGAGTTGATTAGGCTAATTAATTTCAAATAATCCTTAAGAAATCCCATGTTTCTAAATGCGCTCCATGTTAAGGTGTATATAGAGCAACTTAATAGGTCCATTCATGGCATGGCATTACAATTACAAGATAAATATCAAAATAATAACATTGTAACAAAGGATATATTAATTAATACTAATAATATTAACAACAATATTAATAGTAGCATCATTTGGCAATAATAATGATAAGGAACATATAACCCCCTCCCCCACACACCCCCACCCTGGCCTTGGCACATCTGTGTTCAGTGAAAGGCAAGCTTATAGCAGGTACGTGTGCTACAAGGCCGTTAAAACCAATTACAATTTGGTACAATGGACCAACATGCCCAATAGTTGGCAAAATTGCGCGGGTGCAAAAAATACGTTATTTTTTCAGACTACCATTTGACCTTGTCCTTTAACCTGAAGGCATGAGATGTAAATTAAGCATAAATGTGCCTTGCCTTAGGCTATCTATAGAGGGCAATTTCATTCCAAACAGATAAACTTCAGTCAAGTTATGGTGTTTTTTTTTTAAATGTCTATAATTAGGTCATGACCTTTAAAATTATGTCAATGTCAAAAATGTCATTTTCTATTTACATCACTGATGAATTTTATAATCACCAATACTTTCTATTCACATTATTATTGATACAAAATTTTATTCCGAAAGTCCTCGGACATTGGCAGAAAAAAGGGAGAAAAACCAAAATGGTGGTTTAGGATCCGTATATCCTTGGGATATAAAACCTAGACCTTTAATTTGAAGAGGTAAGATGTAAATGTATGGTACATGTGGCTTGCCCCAGGCAATCTATTGAGGGAAATTTCGTTCCAGGCAATCTAAAATGTTAAAATGTCTATGATTAGCAAAATTTAATTGATGCAAAATTTCATTAAAAAATCACCAGTCAACTCTGAGATACAGCGCGGACATTGGAAGTACAGCTTGGAAATTAGGAGTGCTGGGAAAAAATTCTAAATGGTGGTTTAGTACTCCTTGACTTTGAAGAAACTCTGTGGTACCATTTTAATTGTGGGTACTCATTGTGGAAGCAAACCATACAACAAGAATAAGCCTTCCCCTATCCTATAGGGGGAGGCTTAAAAAGCAATTTCTCTGTGATACCCTGAACAAATTCCAAATTATAGGCACCTGCAGTCGAACAACAGACCTGGCCAGTTGGTTCGCAAAGGACAGGACAACATTTTTAACCAGAAAACACGACTAACAAAAATCAATGCTAGCTGCTGCACTGCTACTGCAGTATCAGTTAGTCTACACAGGTTGTTTTTTTTTGTCGATTTACAGCAATTCCCCAGCCCTCACTTTCTACCCTTTGTAAATAAATTAATCAATGGATGTGTTTCCAGGTCACTTGCCAACATCAGCAAGGAGTTGGTTCCCACCAAGTGTTGGGTCGGCAAGCCATGATGTGAGAGATTATATCCAATAGCACCTATCAATAAATAAATAAACAAGAAATATGTCGTGCATAGCACAATACTTGCAAAATCCCTAAAACACGTTGTTGACCTTTGGCCTATTTTGACATTTTGGCCTAAGTTGACCTCAAAAATACTTGGTGGTTGAATTCAGCGACCTGATATGCAAATCCTCTTCAAGTTTCAAGTCAATCGGATGAAAATTGAGGATTTTAGCAATTCCACCTAAGTTGTTGACCTTTGGCCTACGTTGACCTTTTGGTGGATGTTGACCTCAAAAATAATTGGTGGTTGAATTCAACGACCTGGTATTCAAATCCTGTTAAAGTTTCAAGTAAATCAGATGAAAATTGACAATTTTAGAAACTTCACCTAAGTTGTTGATCTTTAGCCTATGTTGACCTCAAAAATAATTGGTTGTTGAATTCAGTGACTTGATATGTTAATCCTCTTCAAATTTCAAGTCAAACGGATGAAAATTGACAATTTTAGAAGTTTGGCAAAGTTATTGACCTTTGTCCTAGGATGAACTTTTGACCTCAAAATCAATAGGCTTCTTCCTTATGATCAACTCTACCATTTGGTGAAGTTTCTTAAAGATCCACTTAAAATTGTGACCTGTAGGCAATTGACATACAGACAAACATACAGACAGATAAACAGACAGAATAATGCACAAAACCAACCAATATATGTACTTGAAAAATCTTCGATTTTTAACAAGTGATAAGTAATTGTTGCAATTATATATACACAAGTGTATTGAAAAATAAAATAACGTTCCCATGTAAAGGACAATTGTGAGTTTCTTGTTCTGATAACTTTTTGAACACCACACATCATTCTGATCAGCAATGCCTTGAGTAGTGCGACATATTTTTTCAAAAATGTTATTTTTTATTTATATATACAGTATATATATAGTATCTGTAATCTGGTTCTCCAACCTAATGAGCGAACATCATGACGTCATCGCCATGCATGTCCGCATTGCCTGCAAAGCTCCAGAGGAACCATCTAGCAGTGCGTCATTACGGATTATAAATTCAGACACTGTCACAAGTGCATGCAAAACTCACAGTTACCGACCTGGTTTCGCCCTTGTTGGGGCTTCATCAGGGCAACGCAGTGAGGCTTCCTTCCAATGCGGTTCTCCAGAGGTTGGAGAACCAGATTACAGATACCATTATTAGTAACTCCCAACCGCATCCAGGTCGACTCCATATGATGAGTGGATACCAGAGATAACGTTACCGTGTGGCAGGCGGTGCGTATCGCTCCCAGCAAGGTGCAGCAGCAGCTGTATGGGACACCTTGCTGGCGGTTCCCCACTGATGATATGAAGGTCGCATAGTGACTGTTATATATATATATATATATATATATATTCTTTTTTTTTGTATACTGAATCGAGGCTCGTGAAAGAGCTAACATTTATTTCACAAACAAATCAACCAGACAAACAAGATATATAAAAAGAGGGAGCGGAAGACAAGATGGGGGAGAGAAGGGGAAGCACACAAACATAACATTTGAGAGCAGGGAGATGTGTGGGAGGGAGAGGGCTTGGGGGGAGGAGGCGTGGGAAGGGAGGGGGGGGGGGGGAGGGAGAAGTATAAAACACAAGGACACCAAGGACTTCCAGGACAGAAGTTGGTATTTCAAAAAAGTGGATTTGGAGTGAAATTAGCGGGGGTAGAAAAGATCAAGGTTTTGGATGGGGGAAGATAAGAGATGGTGGTGAACAGCTGTTTTAAAGACCCGGAGGGTGGAGTGGGATTGAAGAGAGTGAGGGAGTTTGTTCCAGAGGCGGGAGAAAAGAGGAATGAAGGAGTGAAGGTGAGCAGAGAGTCTTGATTTTGGCAGTTTAACCATAAGAGGGTTGCAGGCAGATCTTGTGCGACTTGTAGGAATATTTGGGGGACAGAGTCCAGAGAGAGCTGGGGGCGGGGGGGGGGGGGGGCAAGGCCAGAGAGGAGTCGGTAGAAGACGGAAAGACCACCAACCTGCCTGCGGTGAGTGAGTGAAAGGCCCTTGGAGTTGGCTTCATCGCGGGAGATTCCAATGATTCTGAAAAATATTTTTTTTATGATGGAGGCTCCAGGCATAGACTGTATAGCCCTCATTGAGGCCAGGCCTTAAATAAAAGAGAAGAAAAGTGTGTGAAGAAAAGTATGGTGTTTGTTTGCGAGAAAGAGAGATTGTGTTTCGACTTCAATAGTTTTCATATCATATAATTAATGAGAATCTCTTCAATTCCCCCTTCTTATTTAACGAAAGCACTCATTTAAACATTGCATCAGATGAAGATTCCATCAGTTGGAATAATCAGAAAATGAACTTAAAATGCCTTGCCTCAGATCAGCATGTGGTCTTGACATTTGATTGAAATTAACTTCCCAAAATGATTCTGAAGATCTATCAAGTCTGCATGCTGAAACATATTATTCAATGCAAATTCTCTCTTCTGATGCCTCTCTAATAAATCAAACTCATCTGCTTAACTTGTGTTGACCTGTTTAACTTTATCTTCTAACCACATAAGCTAATGATGCTGGGAAACAAAGCTCAAATCCCAATCTTCATTGTCTCCTCATATCCTCCATCTACCTCCAGACTTGGATCATTATAAGAGAATAATAAACTAAAGCAATGCAACTGCATCGCCAATATGCCTCCACGTAGTCCCTGTCCATGACAACCGGTAGATGCCCTCGTTGGCTGTCCTAAAAATAAACAAGTTTGATTTAAATCCCTTCAGCTGTTCTCAAGTATCACATTTTTACCAGCCATTACAGGTTTCACATCAACCGGTGAAGCGGTTTCAGAGAAGGGTTTTTTTTAAAATATCAGCTTTTAGGCTAATATGGCTGCCAAACCACATAACATATGATATCAAAAATGTATACTCTGCATATGTATGGGTAGGTGATCACGTTTGTGAAGTTTCGTGTTGATAGGATGAGGTTCGTTTTTCTATCCAAGATGGCTGCCAAACCATATGACCTACAATGTCATTATTTTCCAACGAAATGCAGCAATGGTTTTAGATGACATTTGTAAAGTTTCGCATTGGTAGGGTAAGCAGTTTCTGAAATATAATTATTTAATATTTTCCTTCAAACCAATATCGCTGCCACACCATGTGACCTATGATGTCATAAATTTAATATTTTAATACAAATGTGTCATAGATCATGTCCATGAAATTTCAGATTTTTAGGATAAGGCGTTCAATGAAAACATTTATGGCTGGTATACCACTTTACCGATGATGTCATCATTATCATGCTTTTGGTACCCATTGGGAGTACTTGACAATACGCCAAATTTCAAAAAGAATTCCAATCAGCAGTTTCCAAGAAATGATTATTTGTGTTTAATCCAAGATGGATTTAATCCAAGATCCCTGGTGTTGGGCTAGCGGCTAGGGTGCCGGCTTAGGATCCTAAGGATCCTGGGTTCGAATCCCGGTCAATTGCTGAATTAACGCCAGGGGGGTTGACTCAGCCTGTCATCCTTCCGAGGTCGGCTAATTGAGTACCAGTTCACTGGTAATTCCCTGCTTGTCGTTAAAGGCGGCAAAAAGGGTTGGCGTCAGGAAGGGCATCCGGCCGTAAAACATTGCTTCAAAAAGGGGACCGAAAAACAACAACAACCACAGTTCCCGAAAAAGGCCAACCCCCGCTTGCGGGGAAAAATGGCCTCTAAAGGTGTTTTTTTTTTAAAATCCAAGATGGCTGCCATACCACGTGTGATATGACGTCACAATTATCATAAAAACATTCTACAAGGGTGTCGGTCCTACCATCAAAGTTTCGTCTCAATCGGACATGTGGTTGCTGAGAAAAACGAGGTTTATCCCATATGGACGGACGTACATACAGACGTAGAACCAGGAAACATTAAAAAAAAAAAAAAAATTCCAGGACATATCACAAAGCATAGAGTACCCGTACCACATCTGAAATGTGTCGCTAATATAGCAGCTCCCCAGTGTATCAGAATTCTGACAAGTTTCTTTTTACAGAAGTAGGACACAACGTGACCTCAACTTTTATTGCAACAGCAGAGACAGTGGTAGCATAAAGGCTTATTTCAGGCTATATATATATATATAGCAAAGCCTAATTCTGTAAAACAAACTCGGGTTGCAAAACACGTCTGAATCAGTTTCTAAAACGGAATAAGCAGATCCTGAAATTCCATTCCGAGAAGAAAAAAAACGTTCAAAATATATGACGTAACATTGGAGAAACTGTTCATTATTTACACGATGACACAGTTATACATTCTATGAAAGGAATGTTAACAAGCTGGCTAAAGCGGAAAAAAGTCTGCACTTTGATTATCACCAACAAACATCATGTCATGAGGCTGAGAAACAACGAGACAAATCATTTTGTTCCTTCTCAAAAGGTGCCACAAGCAGTCCGAATATTAACAGTGAAAAGGAAGTTGTAACAACCACTGGTCTGAAATAACGCGATTAGTCTATGGTGCGAATTCCTTTTTTTTACACGATATTCTTAAATACCTTTTGAAGCTGACACCTGGAGCTATGCAGACTCGACTCCAATCTGTCTGTCTACCCAGGGTTCGAATCTAGACCCAGCTATAAACTGTCAGCCCAGGGTTTCCAGGCAGGGTTGTTCATCAATGAGTGTGCCGTCCCTCGGATGGACGTTAAACTGGACATCACGTCTGCAGGAATTAGTTGGTGGATGTTGAAGATCCCATGGTGTCTTTCGTGAAGAGTAGGCGAGCTATAGTCGGCACCATGAACAAATTACAAATTCCTGCCCTAACCTTAGCCAAACGTCAAGGCCTGGCCAGCCCGTTCGTGAAAGACTTGGGCCAATTGCTTCCCCTGGGCAAGCCCACAAGCTCAGTCTTATGATAAATCTAATAAAATAAAGTCCAATAAAATCAAGTCAAGTAAAATTACATTAATTAAGTAATAAATAAATAAATAAAAATAAAATAAAATAAATAATATGTAAAATAAAATAAAGTCTAATAAAATCAAGTATAATCAGTCTATTAAACATCTAACGTGGGAATAATTGTGGTCGTTTAAAAGTAAGAAGATTAGTAAACGCGTTGAATTATGCATCACCACCAACACATGACCACCCCACCCTTTGATTGTTCTTCTTCTTTTGCTGGCAGCACAAGACTGCGGGGTAGCATAATTAGCTGAGGGGGAAGGGGTGGGAGGTTGGCTGTGCGGCTGATGTCGAGTGTGCGTACCTCTAGGTCTAGAACATCCTACCAGCTTTGAGGTGTGTGTGCATACCTCCAGGTCATCCTGACAGCTTTGAGGTGTGTGCATACCTCTAGGCTATCCTGGCAGCTTTGAGGTGTGTGCATAGCTCTAGGCTATCCGACCAGCTATGAGGTGTGTGCATAGCTCTAGGCTATCCTACCAGCTTTGAGGGGTGTGCATAGCTCTAGGCTATCCTACCAGCTTTGAGGTGTGTGCATAGCTCTAGGCTATCCGACCAGCTTTGAGGTGAGTGTGCATACCTCTAGGTCATCCTGACAGCTTTGAGGGGTGTGCATACCTCTAGGTTATCTGACCAGCTTTGAGGTGAGTGTGCATACCTCTAGGTCATCCTGACAGCTTTGAAGGGTGTGCATACCTCTAGGCTATCCTACCAGCTTTGAGGTGTGTGCATAGCTCTAGGCTATCCTACCAGCTTTGAGGTGAGTGTGCATACCTCCAGGTCATCCTGACAGCTTTGAGGTGTGTGCCTACCTCTAGGCTATCCTACCAGCTATGAGGTATGTGCGTACCTCTAGGCTATCCTACCAGCTTTGAGGTGAGTGTGCATACCTCTAGGCTATCCTACCAGCTTTGAGGTGTGTGCCTACCTCTAGGCTATCGGACCAGCTTTGAGGTGAGTGTGCATACCTCTAGGTCATCCTGACAGCTTTGAGGGGTGTGCATACCTCTAGGTCATCCTGACAGCTTTGAGGGGTGTGCATACCTCTAGGCTATCCTACCAGCTTTGAGGTGTGTGCATAGCTCTAGGCTATCCGACCAGCTTTGAGGTGAGTGTGCATACCTCCAGGTCATCCTGACAGCTTTGAGGTGTGTGCCTACCTCTAGGCTATCCCACCAGCTATGAGGTGTGTGCGTACCTCTAGGCCAGCTTTGAGGTGAGTGTGTGTATCTCTCGGGCCTAGGCCATCCTGCCAGCTTTGAGGTGTGTGCATACCTCTAGGTCATCCTGCCAGCTTTGAGGTGTGCATACCTCTAGGCCAACCTGCCAGCTTTCAGGTGAGTGTGCGTACTTCGAGCCCATCCTGACAACCCTCCAATCATTTGCTGTGCGAGCAGGCTAGCTTCCAGATATGTACATACATCTTTGGGCTGTCTACCTTGGGTTCGTGTCTTGAACCCAGCTTTACGTAAGAGCATTATCACATAAGCATGTGAAGGTTATTTGTCTTTGCAGAGTAAAACTTTGTCTTCCTGTCGCATCGTGGAGAATGCATAAATTCTGGGAAAATATTTTATTTTATGTCATCGTTGGTTTGAACTAACAACTCATTGTATTTCTTTGTTGTTAGAAGTTTCCATTAAATCCAGGGTTGCTACACGATCATGCACTATTTCATTTAAAATGTGATCAAAAACATCAACAGACGCATGAGGAAATGGTGTTACGAATGAATCTGCTTGAAGCTTGCTTGGGAGAACAAAAGCAGGCCTAATGTGCATGGAGATTTGTTCATACTAGATCAGAATGTATGAAATTATCAGCCTTAAACGATGCGTCATAAAAAAGCACGTTTGGAATTCGTGATTCGAAGCAGCTTTCGAAAAAGGTGAGCAATTGATCACGGGAAAGTGAGCCAGAGAACCAAAATGGATCGCAGTTACACGTGATTTATGAATCCAAACAACAGTTAAATGAGAAACGTGTTTGGGATTTTAGTAAAGGGAAAAAGATGGATGGAAATATAATGAGGCAACGGAGAGATGTTTTGCAAAGTCAGGTGCCATGTAAGAGGTTGGTGGTTACAATGAATCGATTTTCCTCTTGAAATGTTAGCCGCACGATGCATTTTGTACCCACCAAGCAGAAAAGTTATCGTGAGCAATACCTGACATGGAGAAAGTTCACATTTCACTTCACCTTGAACCCAAACTCAAAATCGATACACGGAAAGTGTGCGTGATCCCAGAGAAAAGGCCTTAATTCTTCAACTTAGCTCCGTGAAATGATTTGGTGACAGGGGTGGGATAAGCAAAATTGGTGACAGGGGTGGGATAAGCAAAATTGAAAACACAAAAATGTGCGAATAGTCGTTGTTCGAGCTCGATTTGAAAAAGCACTGATGTTAATGGAGGAGGGATTAAGTCATTTTCTTTCTTGGCACCGCGGCTAGGAGATATAGGGGTGTGCATGCAGCATGAGGGTGCAGATGGCAACGGGTCCCAAGAGGGACCAGCATCATGGAACATGCACATACGAGCTACAACAAATGGTTGGGAGGATTCCTTGTAATGGAAACAGTGTTTTATCCACCGGGATAAATATAGGATAAAGTCTTAAAAACGAGCGATCACTAATATATACGCATTTACCCATGCGAGATTTCCCACCTTTGTTGAATGTCCTTCAGGGTAGATTAAACACAAATACTGGATTATGGTGCCACAGTGAATTTAAATGCGGGAAAGTCCAGTCTGTTTGTTTATCCATTATGCTGTTTTGTGTGTTGCATTTGAACAGGAAAGAAAGCGCATAGAGGAGCTTGCACATTAATCACACTCACAACAGACGCAAGGAGACATCGTTGTACTATTATATGAATTATAAGATTAGTAGATGATAGACAAATCTACATAGTATATGGAATTGAAGATGGGACGCCAGCATCATATGCTGTGTGCTCAGAGGGGAACTCCAAAGAGGCCACATTTCCGTTCAAATCCCTCGATATTAAGCTCATTTAAATTCCCTTAGCATTCTTGATTTGGGTCTGACGTTCTGGTATGCATAACATTCACCTTGCACAGCAGCGCTGCCTGGTTGGCAAAGACCATATTAAATGCATGTTTCATTCCAATTTGCGATGATTGACCTCAAACCTGGTTTCAACCTCGGAGGTGAGGCTTCCCACACCCACACGCTTTCTATTTTAGGCTTAAGAGATATCTCCTTCCTTCTCCAGGTTATACTTAGTCTGTGCCACGTAAAATGTCCTATTGTTGTCCAAACATCATTAGCCTAAGCCTTATTATAATGGTATTGATTGCTCCAAGGGGGGAGAGGTAGGTCTCCAAATTGGTGGAAGAAACCAGACATTGCATATGGTGCTAAAATTGGAATACTGCAATCATATTACGTTAATTAAAGCACCTGGAGGGTCTTCAACTGTATTTACTACATATTGGATACATGTACAGTACATATATATATATATATATATATATATATATATATATATATATATATATATATATACACCTCGGGCCATTTCCCAGGCCTTGGGAAAAGAAGGGAAAATAATTTATATATATATATATATATATATATATATATATATATATATATATAATTATATATATATATATATATATACATATATATATATACAGTCACGTGAAAAAGTAAGTACACCCCATGTAAAGTTTTGACTTTTTCAACATATTTCAACATACAGCTATTTGATCTTCATTTCAACAATATTGATAGATAAAGGTGATATAATACAACAAATATCATGAAACATTTACATTTTGTGGTCCGTTGTATAATTTAAATAAACACAAATGCAAATTTCACATGTGGAAAAAGTAAGTACACCCCTACATTTATCACTACTTCAAATACCTAAAATTAGAATCAGGTGCACCAGCTCAGGTGCAAATGATTAGAACATCGTTAGAGAGGATCTTGGAGGACCTCAGATTCTTTAAACCTCAGACATTTAGTTTGGTTTGCTCTTTGTTGTTGAAGTGTGCGGCGTCACCGTGCCTAGATCAAAATAACTCTCTCAGGCCTTCAGAAAGAAGGTTATAGATGCCTACGAGTCTGGGAAGGGATTTAAAAAGATCTCCAAACAATTTGAAATCAATCATTCGACTGTCCGGAAGATCATCTACAATTGGAGAAGATTCCAAACAACTGCCAACTTGTTCAGGCCAGGCCGCCCCAGCAAGTTCAGCCCGCGAGCAGACCGCAAGATGCTGAAAGAAGTCTCTAAGAACCCCAGAATGTCATCACGGGACATACAGGTAGCTCTTGCCACTGTTGATGTCCAAGTGCACGAGTCTACCATTAGAAAGAGGCTGCACAAATTTGATCTACATGGGAGGTGTGCCAGGAGGAAACCTTTGCTGTCCAGAAAGAACATCAGGGCAAGACTAAAGTTTGCCAATGAACACCAAGGCAAAGACCAGCACTTCTGGAACAATGTGCTCTGGACAGATGAGTCAAAGGTAGAGCTATTTGGCCACAGTACCAGAAGACATGTTTGGCGAAAACCAGAGACAGCATTTGACCACAAGAACCTGATACCAACTTGTAAAGCATGGTGGTGGAAATATTGTGGTTTGGGGCAGCTTTGCTGCATCAGGGCCTGGGCAGCTCACCATCATAGAATCCACTATGAATTTTTCATTGTACCAGAGGGTGCTTGAGGATAAAGTGAGGCCATCTGTCGGAAAGTTGAAGCTCAACCGAAGGTGGACCTTGCAACATGACAATGACATGAACATACCAGTACATCCACCAAGGAATGGCTCAAAATAAAGAAATGGAGGGTTCTGGAATGGCCAAGTCAAAGCCCGGATCTAAATCCCATCGAGATGTTGTGGGGGGATTTGAAACGAGCTGTGCATGCAAGAAACCCCTCAAACATCGCACAACTGAAAGAATCCTGCATGGAGGAGTGGGCAAAAATTCCTCCCAGTCGATGTCAGAGACTGGTAGACAGTTATAAGAAACGCCTACTTGAGGTTGTTTCTGCCAAAGGGGGCAGAAACATCTGGCAATACCACCTATGAGAGCAAAGGGTGTACTTACTTTTTCCACATGCAAAATTTGCATTTATGTTTATTGTAAATTATACAATGGACTCCAAAAAGTAAATGTTTCATGATATTTGTTATATTATATCACCTTTATCTATCAATATTGTTGAAATGAAGATCAAATAGCTGTATGTTGAAATATGTTGAAAAAGTCAAAGCTTTACATGGGGTGTACTTACTTTTTCAAGTGACTGTATATAGTGTCCTGTATATTTAATTGTAATTATATATATTTAACTATTATTGTATATATTTAACTGTTTATAGTAATGTTATGAATTTGGGTAGAGGAATATCTAGAACCAGATAGATCTGTATCGGTAGGTATTCGATTGTCGCGATAGGGAATCTACCCTGTATTAAGTTCCATGTGTAGTCCTGTTTGTCAGGATAAGAGTATACCTGTGAACATACAAGGATGTCCGGGTGTTAAATAGTGTCGGGAATAAGATAACACCCCTTGTGTGTCAGACCCAGTAATCATTCCTTTGTCCCTTATGGCAATGCATACACATATAAACACTTAGATAGGCCCTTTAGTGCACACAGTAATTAAATCCCCTTCCCTTACAAAGACTGTGGAAGACAGGCAGGAAGCCAGATCGGGGCACTGCCGGATGGCCGCCGCCAGCTACTCCATCAGCTTGCCTGGCAACATCGCGTTTGGACGAGCTGTGACCACGCCACAGGGAACGTGTGATTGGTTGGCGCGGAAGGCGCGAACCTCCAGCCAATCAGGGCGGGAGGCACGAAGACGCAACGGAGGAAGAGGTGGTTCATTGGAGGGAAGGCGCTGGAAGGTTCGGTGAACGGCGGGAAGCTACAAGGCACTGATTGGGTGGCGCGCCGAGACCGACGTCATAACCCAGGTTATAAAAGGGGGCGCTGCACGACATTTTCAGCAGCTCTTAGCTATCAGCTCTCTCCTGGCTTCCTCGCGCTCGTGGTTTCCTCTTCGCTCTGGGCATCTTCGCTGGTCGCTCATCTCTGCGCTTCCCTTCTTGGTCTTGAGAGGTCCTGGTGGTCGTTGGTTCACCATCTGCATGATACGGGAGCGAGGCTCAGTGCTGTGAACAGGCAGGACCTCGTGTGCGAACGGCGAGGGGAATGGAGCGAGGGCGTTGGCTCGGGCCTAGCAGAGTGTGGGCGAAGCGGACAAAGGGTTTCCTCGCACCAGAGCTTGGAGCCGTGTGTAGACAAGATGACAAAAAGATAAGGACGCACCACATTTCCACGTATACGACGAGACATTTCCTTTCGTAATTCATTCCTGTGTGGCGTATTTGAAGTGAGGTGTGTGGGATCCCAATATAGGACCATTATTTGATTACCGTCGCGTTCCTTGTTATCGGGTTCCGTTTAATAAATCTCTATTTTTGTACATTAAATCTTATGTTTGTTCGAGTTCATTAATTCCCTGCAGGATCGGAGCTGCCGTCGGTTCGCTCAAGGTAAGCGCTTTTGCCGTATCTTCCTCTTCCCTTCTTCTTCCCGCGTTTTATAGCCGAATCCGAGTTGGTCGTCGCCTCCGTTAAATCCGTTTGGTCCATCCGCGGTCCCTGGTATTAACCAGAGGGAGTCACATGACAGTAATTTATTTATAATTGCCCAAAGTGCATGATATATGTACTCGTATATATGTGTATACATACATACATACATACATACATACATACATACATACATACATATGTATGCAAAGGACACCTGAGGATCTTTAACATCCATCAACTATTGCCGTCAGACAGGATACCCAGTTTCACCTCCATCCAAGGGACACATTGATGAGTCACCCTGCCTGTTAAGCACGGGGAGGACAGTTTATAGCTGGGTCCGGGTTCAAACCCGGGTGAGACGGCTTAGAGGCAAGTGTGCATACATCTCGGCTATCTTGTCAGCCTGGTGGCCATCTTGGAGTTGCAACCTTTGTTCGAAAAAAATCAAACATCTAAAGAACTGCTGAACTAATCAATCCAAAACTTCACATCCATCACCAATCGAGTGGGGCACCTCACGTTTGTGAAATAGAACCATCACTGCAAGATAAAAAGCCAGCTTGTCCCAATCAAAATTGACTGTTTTATGACATCAGGAAGTTGATGGAATTTGATGAAGAGAAAACTGGTTTGTGAGGATTAGAGGCTATAGCTATGATTATTTGAACACTTTTGTCCATATCCCATGAATCATTCCTTACCAACCAAGTCCTTAGCAACTGAGGCATTAGCAAATACTGTTTTTGACTAGAAAACAGATTTGAATAGCTTTGTCATTCTACCAGTTTCACAAATGTTACATTTGAAGGTTTCTCATGGTCCCTGCTTTTTGTGTCAACAGCTCGTAAAATATAACTTGACATTTGGCAAAGCGGACCACCGTGCAATGCTTTGTGTGCAAAGGTGATGTGGAAAGCTACCCAGGAAACAAAAAGTACCTAACTGTAAACCCCCGGAGAAGGTCGGATCCCAACTGTGGACAATGTCTGACCACTGGAAGAAGCTGGTTGCTCCTTCTTTTTAATGTCGGTGTTACTGTTTGGAAGTCTTGATGTTGTTAGATCTCTAACTCATATTATCATTGTAAGAGCAACAAGTACATCCCTAAAAATAATGCAGCTTGTTTCTCATTTTACTTTTAAGTTTATGGGAATGTATAAGTGCATGCATTAGAAAAAAATTAAGATCAAATTTTTGGGGGGGAGGGGGGGGGCTTTGAGGTAATGAGGCTCATATAAGACAAAGGTCGAACTGAATGACAGTTGAAAAAATATAACAAGGGAAAGAACAAACATGAAGAAGGGAAAGTGAGGTGGAAGTCAGAAATCCAAGAATGAAGACTGCCTTTACGCAACAGGCAGAGTGCTTGGAAAGCAAAGCAGGATGCCACACTGTGTCTAATGCCAGAGATATGTCCAGGGAGATAGTTCTAACCTATTGTTTGAAATTCCAACTATTTCAGAGAGAGGATCAGAAGCAGGTCCATAGTTGTAACTGCGATCCAAACTGATAGTCAGAGATCAGACTGTTTGAAAACAGGAAAGATGACATCAACAGCAATGATGAATTCCATGTCTTTGCTTGTAATTGGAAGCAACCTCACTTTCCTATAGTTGGTAGGGTCTGCTGTTTTTGCACCCTTCTTGGATAAGAGTGATGTTTGCTGATTTCTATGCAGAAGTGAGGTAGCCAAAAGAGAAGAACAGACTGAATCGGGCAGACAGAGGGAGAAAAATAATGGCAGAGCAGGATGACAGAACTTGGGCACTGATGCCGCCATTGCCAAAGCAAGTTCAAAGTCGGACAGAACTTTCTCTACCTTCTCAGGTTAGAAGGACACAGAGTCCAGTAGACATTGGGTACATTCTGGCAATATGGGAACACACCGTGGTAGGTTGGCTTCACGATATGATGAGGTACAACAGAGTTGAGACGTTCTGCTTTATTTCTGGCATGCCCGCAGTAACACCGTTTGAGGTGAGGGACAGGATGGAGAGGGAGCAAACACCAGAGATGGATTTAACAAGGTGCCACCATGACTTGGGGGAATGAAACTGGTTGGGAGTTTGGCCTTCAGATTTGTAAGTTTGTGTTTTCTGGCTTGCCTCAGGATGCACACACAGTTGTTGTGAGCCTTATTGAATGAACTAAGGTTATCCGGAGTTTGATTAGCTTTCCAGGGTGGGAAAGCAAGCTCCTGGACTTCAACCACCTCTCCACGGGATTCAGTGTACCGCAGAATAGAGGATGGATAGAAAAGCAGCTCACATTATGGGATAACGTTACTCGAACGTTATGCAGGCACTTTCGTATGCGTGCACTTCTGACATGATGATGTTTTGGTATTCTTACTTGTTTGTTTCTTTCCTGAGTTTCCGCTATTTATAACATATTCTAATCGATTCCATTTCTAAAATGAATGAAACATTTTTATATTCAGTTGAAATGCTACTTTCAATAGTCGGACATATTGTCCATTTCATCAATGTGAATTGGCAATGATGACAATGTGTGTATGGGAAAAGTGTCTAAAATGGGGAAAAATGCTAAAATAGGCCCAAGACATTGTGCTGCTATCTGTTGCAATTTTTGCTGCTTTTACTTCATATTTTTCATGAAAATCAGAGACATCAGCTTGTGAGACCGCTATATAACTAATGGACAAACAAACTATAAATAACCATTAAAAAAGAGTCTTACTGATTCTCAGAACTACTTTAATCTCGATACCCCAGTGAGGTTCTGCATCGTTAAATGCTCTGCCTTGCTAACAGATTGCATTGATTCAGAGGATGACAAGACATGCGATGTAACCATACATATTACCATAAAACTTTCCAGTCTGTAAAACCAGATGTAAATGTACTTGGTAAAATAAAAGATTTGGAGAAGCGACACATTTCAAAACGATTTTAGAGAGCTGTTGTGCAGCTCTGGCTCAGAAATGCATCTATGAACCTTTTATCAGGCCTGTGGGATTGAAATAGACCAAAGTACATTTCATTCCCTTATTACCACGTGCACGTAAA
The DNA here is from genome assembly GCF_964187855.1 of Myxine glutinosa. NCBI lineage: Eukaryota > Metazoa > Chordata > Myxini > Myxiniformes > Myxinidae > Myxine > Myxine glutinosa. The sequence goes on from NC_136261.1 coordinate 242,625,484, forward strand.
GCAAAAAGCGGGATTAAGAAATTGGTTAATGTAGTCCGACCATCCATCTGTCTGTTTATAAACGCAGTTTATGATAGAGGAACAACTTCATTAAAATTGAATGTTATATTTTCAACATGAATCAGAACATGAATCCGAAAACAAACTTGCCGTTTAACAGTACTTTGTCTTTGAATTGGTCCTGATTGCACATGTGCAGAGAGGCGTGAGATATTGTTTAAGTGGTGAAGCCACTTCAATATTTGGCGATGTCCTTCCTTCCATCTGTCCATCCATCCGTCAAAAAATGAAGAAAAAAAACTTACTAAACCACCTGATTAATTATATATGGTTCTAAAGTGTAATTCTAGAGGGTTCTAAAGGGTAATGCTAAAGGGTTCTAAAGGGTAATTCTAAAGGCTCCTAAAGGGTATTTCTAGAGGGTTCTAAAGGGTAATTCTAAAAGGTTTTACAGGTATAGTAAGTCCCCTGGATATGCGAGGGATGCGTTCCTGAAAAAGCTTGCATATAATGAATTCGCATAGAGCGAATAGTACGTTTAATGCAAAAAAATATGGATGCATGACTGGACATGACTTTCCACTGACTCAATGTCTTCTGAAACAATAATGACTCTTCCCTTGATATGTATATTCAAACAATAACTCACGATTGTATTGTAAATGTACAGTGTGGTAAAATGCACAGTATAGTCAATACAAACTCCAAGCGTCGTCTCCATCTTCTCTAGCCCAGTGTTCCTCACTCTTGTTGTTGTTTTTGCCAAGAGAGCTGTGGATGCACTCACTGAAATTTTGTTCTTCTCAGCACAATTCTTTATGTTTCTGTTGGTTGCCTCACCAAGGCTGAATGCTCGCTCGACCACTGATGCATCACCGTGACTAAATCCAAACGTCTTAAAATCTCTAGTATTTGTTCGAAAGATAGTGATGTCCTCTTCCGCTTCGTATTAGGACTAGTTAGCGAAGAGCTTGATGGTGCAGGATGCTTGGAGGCCGTGGTTAAGTGTGAGAAAATGTGAGAGTTATTCAGAGATCCATGCACTGGGATGGACAATGCATGAGTGAGGATGGAGTGTGCAGCAACACCACACTGCTTCCACAACGCTCTATGCATGACAAATGAACAACTGACTCCGCACAGAGGCAAATCACATAGTAGCAAATTTTTCTCGCACATATTGAACTTCTGGGAGAAGGGGGTCCTTACATATTAGCGAATTCGCATGTACGAACTCGCATATATAGAGGACTTACTTGTATATACTTGAACACTGCACAGGGTAACGTGTTCTATGAATTGTCTTGTATTTCTTATAGTTCTTCCATTCTGCTGTTAATCTATGATCAATGTAGAAATTATAAATGAATTAAGAATCTGTGATGGAGTGCCAAAAATTGCCCTTGTGCCCAAAATTTACTGGACAATCAACTGAAAACAACAGCTGAAATAGATATGGCAATGGACTTATTTGTGTCACGTTGGTGGTGGGATGTGGTTGGCAATCAACCCTATGCATCTTTGATTGGAAAGCGGTAAAATTAAGAGTATGTATGAATTACAATCTTAACCTTCATATTGTAATCTTTCAGCAATCCTTTTCAAATACTTGTTTTAATCAGCAAACATTATATCTATAATAAATATAAATGGTCAATATTTAAATGTAAGACGCCCATGTATTATCACTTTAATTATAGCCGCTACATAAAGCAAGATGTTATATATATATATATATATATATATATATATATATATATATATATATATATATATATATATATATATATATATATATATATATATTGTTATGAATTTGAGAATGGTGTTTTTTTTGTGTTGTAAAATATCACCCTCCTTCCTCCAGTTGTTGTGTATAAAGGTCAAAGGGCGTCCCTTAGTTAGGTCATATACAATCACGTAGCCAAATCATAGATCTCCCTGTTCAGTAGTTATCTCCTTATTGTGTGTATTAGATTAAGGCTGTGTCTTCCATTAATTGACACTCCATTGCACCGAATTCAGACAAGGTAGATTCCCTGCACATTCCCCTTTCCTCAATTGCCAACTGCATTGAGCGGTCCGCCGAATTCTGCTGCAGCTGTGGGTTGTTGTTTTCGCTGCAAGACTCCATTAGCCACGAGGTCGTCTCGGAGCCAAAGGTGGGAGGAGTCGGCCCAGTGCCGGGAACAAGGCGTGGCCTTGCCAACGCCTCCTCTAAGGGCGGGATCGGTGAGCCCTTGCGACCAATCAGGGCCAAGGCGACCTCACCGATGGGCGTGTCCTGGAGGCCGGCAGCTTGATCGCCCGAGGGAGATATAAACGCGCGAGGAAGCCTTTTGACAAGTTGAGTTGCGTCAGAGATACGGCAGATGCGTGACTCAGCTGATTTCTGCAGAGAGCCGCTTCAACCAGCCCCGTTTCAACCAGCCGCGTGAAGCCCTGACGGGGCAGCGAGTGACCCTGCCGGTGTGCGGTGTAAAGCCGAATACAAGGAGCTGCCGGCTCCTCGCTTCCCGCCCGGAGTGGACCTGCTCGCTGTGCCCTGTGATTCCACCTGCTCATCCCTCCAAACGATTCCTGTCCTTCCATCCTTTTGTGTACGTGAGTTTGTTTTGTGTGTTCTGTCCTGGGTTATAAGTAAGTCTGTATAAGCTAGAAATTGCACTGTGTCCTTCTGGTCCATCCCCCTTTCTACATTATTTTATTATCCTTCCTTCTTCCTTGGTTTCTTTCATTGTGTAAATAGTAATAATAAATAATAGTAGTATTTCCAACCTTTTGCCTTCGTCTTCTTCTTCTTCTTCACATCCGTCGTCTTTGTCTTTTCCCCATTGAATACCCGTGGCACGATTTGGCCAACGTTCAGGATCGGGTTAGTCTTTGTTAACGGTTCGTGCCGCGGCTGCCATCCGCTCGGCAAATTAACATCTTATCCGCGGACGCGAACGAAGCTGCTCACCTGCCTCTGGAGGGAGCTTGTGCAGCTTCAGGGGACCACGTCGGTCAGTCACAAACGAGGGGACTAATCCCCCCTCGAGAAGGGATCCGAGGCCGACGTTGGGTTCCGTAACAATATATATATATATATATTATATATATATATATATTATATATATTATATATATATATATATATATATATATATATATATATATATGTATGTATGTATGTATGTATGTATGTATGTATGTATGTATATATCTATATATATATATATATATATATATATATATATATATATATATATATATATATATATATATATATATATATATATATATATATATATATATATATATATATATATATATCTATCTATCTATATATATATATATATATATCTATCTATCTATCTATATATATATATATATATATATATATATATATATATATATATATATATATATATATATATATATATATATATATATAATCGGGAGGTTAAATCAGACGCGGACGTAGCTTCAGGACGTCGATCTTTAATTTGACAAGCTTTCGACCAACAAAGGTCTTCTTCTTAGTCGTCCCCAAGTTCAACGGAACGTCCCCAAGTCCCCAAGTTCAAGTTGAATATATATATTTGTTACAGCCTGAAGCACACCAAGCCAAGCCTTCAATCACACTGTCTTTATTTATGGATTATCTATCACACGAACAATCTCTTCCTACACATAAAACAAAGAAGGGAGAAGAGAGGGAAAAACCAGTGTAGGCCAGTCCAAGAGTAGGCAGGTCCAAGAGTAGGCAGGTCCAAGAGTAGGCAGGTCCAGGAGTAGGCTACCAAGGCAGGCCCAGCAGTGGGCCCCAGTGCAGGCCCAGTGGTAGGCCCCAGTGCAGGCCCTGCACGAGAGGGTAGGAGTAGGCATGTCCACGGGTAGGCCCCAAGGCAGGCCTAGCAGTAGGCCCAGTGGTAGGCCCCAGTGCACCACGAGAGGGTAGGAATAGGCATGTCCATGAGTAGGCCCCAAGGCAGTAGAGGTACGGCAGCAAGAGTTTGATCAAAGTGGCCCTTGATCCGGCATACCCTTCGGCTGGAGAGATTGCAGCTGGAAACTCTACAACACCCGCAAAGGCACTCCGCCATGAGCCCTCCTCCAAAATAGCGTCTGTCTCGGCGTCCGTCCCGGCGTCCGTCTCTCCCTCTCCCGCCCTCTCCCTCCCCCGCCCGCCCTCTCCCTCCCGCCCCCGCCCTCCCCCGCCCTCTCCCTCCCCGCCCGCCCCCGCCCTCCCCGCCCGCCCCCGCCCTCTCCCTCCCCCGCCCGCCCCCGCCCTCTCCCTCCCCCGCCCGCCCCCGCCCTCTCCCTCCCCCGCCCGCCCCCGCCCTCTCCCTCCCCCGCCCGGCCCCGCCCTCTCCCTCCCCCGCCCGCCCCCGCCCTCTCCCTCCCCCGCCCGCCCCCGCCCTCTCCCTCCCCCGCCCGCCCCCGCCCTCTCCCTCCCCCGCCTGCCCCGCCCTCTCCCTCCCCCGCCCGCCCCCGCCCTCTCCCTCCCCCGCCCGCCCCCGCCATCTCCCTCCCGCCCCCGCCCTCTCCCTCCCCCGCCCTCTCCCTCCCCCGCCCGCCCCCGCCCTCTCCCTCCCCCGCCCTCTCCCTCCCCCGCCCGCCCCCGCCCTCTCCCTCCCCCGCCCGCCCCGCCCTCTCCCTCCCCCGCCCGCCCCGCCCTCTCCCTCCCCCGCCCGCCCCGCCCTCTCCCTCCCCCGCCCGCCCCCGCCCTCTCCCGCCCCCGCCCTCTCCCTCCCCCGCCCGCCCCCTCCCTCCCCCGCCGTCTCCCTCCCCCGCCGTCTCCCTCCCCCTCCCTCCCCCGCCGTCTCCCTCCCCCTCCCTCCCCCGCCGTCTCCCTCCCCCTCCCTCCCCCGCCGTCTCCCTCCCCCTCCCTCCCCCGCCGTCTCCCTCCCCCTCCCTCCCCCGCCGTCTCCCTCCCCCTCCCTCCCCCGCCGTCTCCCTCCCCCTCCCTCCCCCGCCGTCTCCCTCCCCCTCCCTCCCCCGCCGTCTCCCTCCCCCTCCCTCCCCCGCCGTCTCCCTCCCCCTCCCTCCCCCGCCGTCTCCCTCCCCCTCCCTCCCCCGCCGTCTCCCTCCCCCTCCCTCCCCCGCCGTCTCCCTCCCCCGCCGTCTCCCTCCCCCTCCCTCCCCCGCCGTCTCCCTCCCCCTCCCTCCCCCGCCGTCTCCCTCCCCCTCCCTCCCCCGCCGTCTCCCTCCCCCTCCCTCTCCCTCCCCCTCCCTCCCCCGCCGTCTCCCTCCCCCTCCCTCCCCCGCCGTCTCCCTCCCCCTCCCTCCCCCGCCGTCTCCCTCCCCCTCCCCCTCCCTCCGTCTCCCTCCCCCTCCCCCGCCGTCTCCCTCCCCCTCCCCCTCCCTCCCCCGCCGTCTCCCTCCCCCTCCCCCTCCCTCCCCCGCCGTCTCCCTCCCCCTCCCCCTCCCTCCCCCGCCGTCTCCCTCCCCCTCCCCCCTCCCTCCCCGCCGTCTCCCTCCCCCTCCCTCCCCCGCCGTCTCCCTCCCCCTCCCTCCCCCGCCGTCTCCCTCCCCCTCCCCCTCCTCCCCCGCCGTCTCCCTCCCCCTCCCCCTCCCTCC
>NC_136261.1:242631247-242776247 GCF_964187855.1 Myxine glutinosa
CACCCTTAAACTATGGAGCTTCCCAAGATGCATTTGGCAAGTGAGAGTAACAGTACTCCACCAATGTTTTTATAAACATTATAAAATATAATCTAATATAAAATAAAATTATATAATATATTTATATTATATTATATAATTAATCAATATATTATTATATAATTATATTAATTATATAATTAATCAATATATTATTATATAATTATATTAATTATATAATTATATAATATTATTATATTAAATATAATAATATAATATTTATAATAATATTAAAATAAAATAATTATAAAATAATAAAATAATTTATAAAATAAAATTATATAATATAATTATATTATATTATATAATTAATAAATATATTATTATATAATAATAATTAATAATTAGAATTATATATTAATAATTATGTTATATTATATAATTATATAAAATAATTATTAAATAATTATTACATTAATAATAATTATATATAATTAATAATTATATTATATTATTATATTAAATATAATAATATAATATTTGTAATTATATTAAAATAATAAAATAATTATAAAATAAAATAATAAAATAATTTATAAAATAAAATTATATAATATAATTACATTATATTATATAATTAATAAATATATAATTATATCAATTATATAATTATGTTATATTATTATATTTATTATTATTATTATATTATATAATTATATAAAATATAATTATAATATAAAAAGTAGGGAGATGTACTCTACCAATGTTTTTGTCCATAAAAGCCAAGGCTCATGGAAGAACTACATTTTGGTGCATTGCAAGTTGAAAATAAAATAAGATATCGTGCCAACTGATTGGTTTTGTAATTGTTATTGTATGGTAATTTTGAAGATACAGACTGCTTAAGTCATAGATCGTTATAAGCCAGGACGTTGTGAGATGCCAAAGGGCGACAGAATGAATCCTGACTATAATTCATGGACCAGTGTGTTTGTTTATGCCTGTTTATGTGTGTGTGCATTTGTTGTGCGACTCCTACAGTTCTGGGCCGATTACATCCAGATTTGCTCCATATGATCAGCATGACCTCAATTATTGCATTGGGTTTTTATCTTTTTCGGTGGTCTTGGGGGTGCCGGGGAAGGAAGTAAAGGAGGACACAAATTGTAAATTATCTATGTAAGTGTGTATCATGTAGTGCCACCACCAGGTGGGAGAGAGTATTACAGGTCCCCACCCTTTACAGTACAGTTATGCTGTCCCCATATTTTACAGTGCAGTGAGGTGTCTTGAATTGTGCAGTGAGAGGTATTTTGAATTACAAGTTTTGAATAACCATAATAACATAACCCCTCATCCCCCCAGGCCACTCCCTTGATATATATATATATATATATATATATATATATATATATATATATATATATATATATATATTGTTGTGGATATGAGAATGTTTTTTTATTTTATTGTTGTGGTAAAATGTTGTTGTAAGAGGTTGTTGTAAAATATCACCCCTCCTCCCTCCGTTGTGGTTGTATAAAAGGTCAAAGGGCGTTCCCGTAGTTAGTCCATAAAACATACATGCAGGACACGATATATCTTTTTTTTGACAGTTATATCCTTATTATGTGTATTAGCGTAAGGCTGTGTCTTCCATTAATTGAAATACTCCATTGCACCAGTGAAAGAGAATAGATCCCCTTTCCTTCCCATCCCCAAAATCTCCATTTCATATTACATCCCCTCTCGTCATTGCCGAGCCTCGATTGCCCATATTACCTCCCCTCCAATAACCGCCATTGACCACGAGGCTCGAGTCGGGGAAGAAAGGCGTGTCTCCACCTCGTCATGGAGGGGAGGAGTGAGCCAGCCCCACTCGACCAACCATGAGCCAGGGGTTTGGCTAGAGAGGGCGGAGGAAGAGCGATCGGGGAGGTTCGAAAAGGTTGAGGGGCGGGGGCCTATATAACCCAAGGCAGGGCGTGTCCAGGGAGAGATGCGTTTTTACAGAGAAGAGATGCACTTTGAGTTGGTCTGAGTTGGTTGGGAGTCGGTCGTCAAGTGCAGAGTGGTGAAGAGTCAGTCAGTAGAGGTGGTGGTCAAGTGGTTGCGTTGGTTGCGGTGAGGAGTCGGTGGTAAAGAGTGAGGGACCAAGAAAGAGAGAGAAAGAGTCCTGAAGCAAGAGAGGAAGTTGTTGAACTGGGTGGGACTAAGCAAGAGAGGAAGTTGTTGGACTGGGTGGGACTAAGGAAGGAGAGAGAACCCGTCACACCAATCCCCCAAGCTCCGCGTTGGCTCCACCAAGCGTTCACCTCCACCAAGGCTCCACCAAGCTCCGCGTTGGCTCCACCAAGCGTTCACCTCCACCAAAGCTCCACCAAGCTCCGCGTTGGCTCCACCAAGCGTTCACCTCCAGCCATCCACTTCCTGCAATTCCCCGCGTGAGTCAGTGTCTTTGTTTGTTCTGTCCTGGGAATAAGTTAAGTCTGTATAACTATAAGCTAGTATTTGCACTGTGTCACCTGCGTCTTATGTGTTGTAAATAAACCTTGATTGCTTTCTTTTTGCTTGTGTGTAAATAGCCAATAAATTCAGTCGTATTTCCAAACCTTTCTTGCCTTCTTTTTCCTCTTTGCATTCGTCGCCTTTGTCTTTTCCCTATTGACTAGCTGTGGTGCGACCCGGCCAACGTTTGGGTGGAATCGGGTGAGTCGGGGATCCTGTTAGGTCGCGGTTAAATACCAAACCGCTCGGTAACTAACATCCTAAACCGCGATCTGTAACAATATATATATATATATATATATATATATATATATATGTTCTTCATGTTCATGGATAATCCACTTTGTTCCCTTTATATTCATTAGGATAAAGAATTTCAAGATGCAATATTTTATCCATGTTTGAATACAATCCATTTAAACTATTCTAATATAACAATTCATCCATGAAAATGCAAAGGCTGTTGAAGTTTGTGTAAAATTTGGACAACTGCCCCAACATAATAGCTGCTTTAAAACAACTTTAGGAAGAAAATCTTAGATTAAAAGACATTTGTTGAGTTACCTAAAATGTACCACGTAGGTACAGAAGGTTTACTTGATCGATCTTTTATGAATGCCTTGCTATCATGGTTGTAAATGGATTTTTCTGTCTAGACATGTACCTTATGTGTTGTGTTGTGGGTCATGTTTGTTTTGAGTATTTTGATTAGTTTTGACTAAGAAGGCCGAGCTGTTTAAAATGAATGGAAGGTGGACTATCTGAAGGTTCCTATATGGCTGATATATGTTCCTATATGGCCTTAATAATTTTGTAATCGGTTTAGAAATTCAATGTTTTTCTCAACTCATACTCTGTTGTAAACGTCAACAAATTCATCAACATATCTTTCCTCAAATCCTTTCCTTGAAAAAATTATTGCCTGTCTTTCTAAAAATTTTGCACTTGCATGTTTAACATGTTTTTCAACACATATCTGCAATGTTAGTCATGGCACATGGTTCTACAATCATGGCCAAAAATATCAGCACCTTTGCACTGTTTTCAAATAATGCACCAGTTCTTCCAGAAAATTGTTGAAATTTAAAAAAACATTTTGATATCCACAAATGTATTTCTTTGGTTTGTCGTGGAACAAAACAAAAAAGCTGAAAAAATTACGAAAACTTCGCTTATTCCACACAGAAATTCTAAAATGGCCCGGACAATATTATTGGCACCTTTTAGACGTTGTTAGAAATAATGAAATTTCAAGCCGGTTATTCTCCTTTACTTGAATTGAACTCACCTGTGGTGAGTTGCAGGTGCCTGCAATATAAAAATCACTCATTCAACCATTTTGAATGGAGAAAAGGAGTCATTCTGCTGTTTTGTGTCACTGTTGTACCGCAATGAGCATGGAGACAAGAAAGAAAACCAGAGAATTGTCTGCGGAGGTCAGACACAAAATTGTAGCCAAGCATGGACAACTTCAAAGCCACAAGTCCATCTCCAGAGACCTTGATGTTCCTGTGTCCACCATACGCAATGTTATCAGGAAGTTTAAGGCCCATGGCACTGTAGCTAACCTCTCTGGACGTGGCCGCAAGAGAAACCTTGATCAAAGATTGCAGCGAAGGATTGTTAGAATGGTGGAGAAAGCACCTTGATCAACTGACAAACAGATTCAAGTTGACCTTCAGACACAAGATACGACAGTTTAAACTTGCACCATCCGTCGCCAACTCAATGAAAAGGGGGTTATATGGTAGGAGGCCGAGGAGGACCCCACTGCTGAGAGAGAGATATAAGAAACCCCACTGGAGTATACCAAAACACACCTGAACAAGCCAAAATCCTTCTGGGAGAATGTCCTGTGGACAGATGAGACCAAATTTGAGCTCTTTGTTGAAGCACATCATCTCTATGTTTACATAAAACAAAATGAAGCCTTCAAAGAAAAGAACACCTTCCCTACAGTCAAACATGGAGGACGTTCAGTGATGTTTTGGGGTTGCTGTGCTGCCTCTGGCACTGGGTCACTTGAATGTGTGCATGGCATCATGAAATCAGGAGATTACCATTGCAATTTGGAGCGTAATGTTCAACCCAGTGTCAGAAAGCTGGGTCTCCGTTGAAGGTCATGGGTCTTGCAGCAGGACAATGACCCCAAACACACTTCAAAAAGCACGCAGGAGTGGATCAAGACAAAATACTGGATTGTTCTGAAGTGGCCAGCAATGAGTCCAGATCTAAATCCCATTGAACACCTGTGGGGAGATCTTAAAACAGCAGTTGGGAGAAAGCACCCTTCAAATCTGGGAGAAGTGGAGCAGTTTGCACAGGAAGAGTGGGCCAAACATCCAGTAGAGAGGTGGAGGAAGCTCATTCATGGCTAAAGGAAGCGATTGACTGCAGTTATTTTGTCCAAAGACTGTGCTACCAAATATTAAGTCTCGGGTGTCAATAATTTTGTCAATGCCATTTCTTTTTATTTCCTGATGATTTTAAAGGATATATTAAGTTCTGAATCAAAAACGAAGGTTCTGTAATATTAACAGTGAAATAAAGAATTGTAGAGACAAAACAATTTTGTGAATTTCAACTTGTTTTAAAGAAAATTGTGAGTTATTTGAAAAAAGTGCAAAGGTGCCAATATTTTTGGCCACGACTGTAACCATCAAAGCTTCCACACTTGTTTGATCCAATCTTTTCTGGTGTGAATTACGTGAGATAAAGATCACCCCATCCAGTTCCACCTTTCCCCTCAGGGCAATTAATAGTTGGTGCCATTCATTGTCATGATGTGCTTTCTTCCACCTGAAAGGTTGGCTTTAATGATGTTCCAGCATTTCGGTTGTTAGCCATTCTCTTGATGTCCCTGTATGTATTCGTTCCTATTCGTTAGTTGAGGAGTCGAGACACTTTTGCCTTTGTTCTCCTTTGTCTCTGGTCCCAACTATCTGGTCTGAAAAAATGTTGAGGGAGGTTACTCCACCGGTTAACCAGCAAAATATATATTCTAGAGAGTAATACTGTTCAAAGAGTACATTGTGGTCCTAACTCGATGTAACACCTGAGTGTTTGGTACGAGTAGTATGGCTAATCTAATGGATCATCCTCATTCCCCTGTGGCACCATTTTTGAAAAGAGTTTGTTTCAAGTCTTTGCATGATTGTCATTTCAAGCTAGACTGTCAATCAAAAGGCAAGGGTGTCGTTTTATATTCTTTCATGAGCCTCGCTCTTGCAGAAAAAATCTCGGGCCAAAGGGAAACAGACATGAAAACGGGGAAGTAATTAGACACCTTATGTGTTGTGGGTCACGCTTGTTTTGAGTATTTTGATTAGTTTTGACTAAAAAGGCCGAGCTGTTTAAAATGAAAGGAAGGTGGACTATCTGAAGGTTCCTATATGGCTGATATGTGTTCCTATATGGCCTTAATAATTTTGATATCGGTTTAGAAATTCAATGTTTTTCTCAACTCATACTCTTTCTTTGTTGTAAACGTCAACAAATTCATCAACGTATCTTTCCTCAAATCCTTTCCTTGAAAAAATCATTGCTTCAGCCTTTCCAAAAATTTTGCACTTGCATGTTTAACATGTTTTTCAACACATATCTGCAGTTAGTCATGGCACATGGTTCGACAGTCGTGGCCAAAAATATTGGCACCTTTGCACTTTTTTCAAATAATGCACCACTTCTTCGAGAAAATTGTTGAAATTAAAAAATATTTTGGTACCATCCAAATATGTATTTCTTTGGTTTGTAGTGGAACAAAACAAAAAAAGCTGAAAAAATTACTAAAACTCAATAATTTGGCAGTCAGAGAGAAGTGGTTCGCAGAATTACATGATGTTTACAGCTCGGCCATTTACATAATATGTATGCATTAATAGCAAAAGTTGTGGAACTTCTATCCCACATCCACCTTTTCCACCACAACTCAACAAACTCTTTTCTTCCCTCACCTTGCCAATTCTCCAAACCTCCCTTCCTTTTCCCCTCCCTCCTCTTCAATCCCCGAACCATCCTTCTTCCCCACTATCGTCGCTTTACCTCCGGCTTTATCAATATTCCTTTTAATTTTACCTGTCCTTTCTGTGAACCTTGCCTTTGTAAAATGTAGATGAACAATTACAAAATTCTCCACAACATTCTGTGTACTCTTCAAATTATTTTATGCCTCCGCTGATTAAGTTGCCTTATTATGACGAGGTCAGAGGCATTACGTTTTCAGGTTTTCAGATTGTCCGTCCATCCGTCAGTGATAGGCTTTTGTTACCGGCTGAAGGGATCGAAGTTTGTGATAACTGAAGGGATCTTAATGATATGATCGAATGATAACTTAATGATAACTGATAACTGAAGTGCAAGCAGACTGAAGGGATTGAAGTCAAACTTGGTGCAAGTATGCATAATGATGGCACGATACAATGATTAGATTATGGGGTCAATATGTCAAAGGTCAGAGGCCCCGTTAGGTAAAAGTTCTGTTACCTGTCAACCAGTGATGGAATTTTCACCAAACTTGGTATAAGTATATATTATGATGCAAAGATGAACTGATTACATTTCAGCATCCAGAGATCAAAGGTCAGAGGTCATGTCAGGTAAAAATGTGATACTTGAGAACAGCTGAAGAGATTTAAAACAAAGTTAATATAAGTATGTATAAACCTCCGTCAGTACGTCCATCCATGATAGATTATTTGTTACTAAAAGGTCAAGGGTCAGAGGTCACAGTAAAACTCCTGTTAATGCAATACTACTACTACTACTACTACTCCTATTACTACTACCACTACTACTACTACCACTCCTACTACTACCACTCCTACTACTCCTACTACTACTCCTACCACTACTACTACTACTACAACTACTACCACTACTACTACAACTGCTACTACTACTCCTATTACTACTACTACGACTACAACTACTACCACTACTACTACAACTACTACTCCTATGACTACTACTACTACTACTACTCCTATTACTACTACTACTACTACTACTCCTATTACTACTACTACTACTACTACTACTACTACTACAACAACTACCACTACTACTACTACAACTATTACTACTACTCCTATTACTACTACTACAACTACTGCCACTACTACTACAACTACTACTACTACTACTCCTCCTATCTATATAATAATACTGTAAGGACTCGACTTTGTTATCCCTTTTACGCCGCACCCAGTGACCCGATGCCCACGGCACTAATGGATTTACGATCTACGAACCGCGCTCTTTGTTTATCATGTACAGCCATACTCGAAAAATCTGAATTAGCCGACGTTGGGGCCCAAAAGCATCCGATTAACTGCCGATACGACGCCATCTTACGACGCCATCGTATTGGCGTCTGCTGGGCGAAGGCGAAGCGAGCCGTCCGCTGATTGGACAGTCGAGTGGTGTGAACATGGGTGGTGTGAACCAAATGGTCTTTTTATTCCCTTGAACATTTTAAATTAGGATATTGTTGCGAATATGGAATTTGGCCTCCATATCCGCTTGTAAATATTCCCCTATTTCTCCAATACTCCCCAACTTTCCCCAATCCCCCATTCCCTAGTCCCATTGCATGTAAATAACACTCAGTAGAGCCGACCTTCCCCTTATTCCCCCATTAAATGTCGTGCCCAGGTCCACCGCACCACACGTAGACAACTTTCGGACATCTTGCTAGTTATTCTTAATCTATGTCAGTTAAGGACTCGTTTCCATTAATTCTGACTCTTCGTTGCACCAGAATGTGATTATATGGCATCAGTAGTGAGTTTAGGACCTTTCCCATACCTCCTTCCATCTTCTTCCCCAACCAACTATGGCTGCAGCAACGGAGGGGATGGGGGCGGCGCGGCGGCGCGGGGGGGAGGATGCGTCCTCACACCGGCTCGATTAGCGCCATTGACCACGCGCTCCACGGGGTTACCACGGAGGGGCTGGCTGTCAGCTCCTCCTCAAGGGCGGAGCCTGGTAACCCCCCGCACCCAATCAGAAGGGCGGACCGATTCCATCTGGGGCGGCGCTAGCGGGCCGAGGGCGTGTCACTCCCCGCCGGATATACGTGGCGACAGACCGGAAGTAAAGAGAGAGATGCGCCCCCAGCTGGAGAAAGAACGTTGCCTGCGATCGCTGAGAGGAAGAGAACCCGCCTGTGAAAGAACGTTACCTCCGAGCGCTGTGACCTCCCCGCATCTTTGGACCGGACCGAACCGTGTGGATTCTGCCCCGAGCCCAGGCGCACCTGGAGCCACCGATACCTGCCTTTCCCTGCCATCAACCCCCGTGTGAGTCAGCCTTGTCCCGTTTACCTGTCGTCTGTCCGGGGTTAATATAAGAGTGTGTCTAAGTGCTTGTCTTTCTATGCTGTACCTCTCGTCCTTGTAATCTAACCTTTCCGTACGAATATAATTGAGAATCGAAACATTGGTGTCTGTCATTATAATCCAGCCGGGTGTCTTCTTTTTCCTTTATTGATCCAGCGTAGCGCGGCTCCGTCAACGTCGAGTATAATCGGGTAATTTGTGCGGACACGACGGCCATTCCGCTCGGCCCACCTTAACATCAAAGTCGTGTCTGTAACAATTGGTGTCGAGGAGTGAGATTCGGACCCGGGACTAAATTAGTTAGGCCCAAATTTTGGGAGGGAAAATCGAGCCGGAGCGCGTACGGCGCTCGACCGAATCGATTCGGAGCGCGGTCCCGCGGTTACTGCGCTCGACGAAATTATAACAGCAAAAAAATTTGGATTTGTTTTACGAAACTCGAATTTTGCAAGTCGCGCTATGGCGGATCAAGACGGCTGGGGTCCGGTAGGGGAGAGTGAAGCAGGGTCGGTCCAGGACCAAATTGAGACACGTGAGGAGAGCGAAACAGCGAGGGTAGCAAGCACGCAAAATGGCGCCTCGCTGGTCACCGCGCCGGCGACCGTGGCAGCGCCACCGATGGATGTGAACCTTTTTTTTATACGAATGAAGGCCCTTATGGCCCAGAATAATGAAGAAATGGAAAACAGAATGGGGAAGCGGATGGATGCTCATTGGGAGCAAATGAGGGCTCGGAGTGAGCAATTGGGGGTAATGAGGGACGAAGCGAGGGGTACTGGTGAGAAGGTAGACAAAAATTTTGAGGGGTTAACGGGGGTAGAAAACAGAATGGCCGCTCAAGAGAATCAAATGGAAGGGATGCAAAAAGGGTTAGAGGGGTTGGAAAACACCATGGAAGGCAAATTGAGGGACATGAGGGACCAAGCGGAAAGGGAAGTTAACCAAATGGGGCAGCAGATAGAGGGGGTCAGAATGGGGGTAGAAGCCAAACTGGATGCTCACAGGGAGGAAATGGAGCAGATGAGGGTGGCATCTGGGCAGGAGATGCAAGTGATGGGAGAAGAGATCAGAAGAGGAGTGAGTGAGGAGGTCGGAGGAGTGCGCGAGGAGGTGAGGCACTGTAAGGAGCGCATGGAGAAGGAGGTGAGAAAGGGGACTGTAAAATTGCAAGGGGGTATAGAGGAGTTGACGCTGGGAGTAGAACAACTGACAGTGGGACAGACGGAGTTAGTGGAGCAGGTTCAAAGGAACACTGCGGTATTAGGAGGTTTAAAGGCGACACAGAAAGAACGAAAAGATGACTTGGTAGCGACGAAGAGGGAATGTCAGATGGTACGTGAGGGACTGACAACGAGGTTGGACGAGGTGATAGAGGTAATGGAGACGAAGGACCGGCAGGTGAGGACGCACATGGAAACGGTCAAGGTAGCCTTGGAGGACGAGCTTGAGGAGACGTACCGGGGAATAAAAGAGGTGAAGCACAAATTAGAAGAAGTGGAAGAAGGGGTGAGCGAAATTAAAAAGCGACGGAGAGGGGATAACAAAGAGATAAAAGAGGAGATAAAAGAATTGGTCCAAAGTCTGTGTTTGGATCGTGATGTGCTCATTAACCGGATGAGGGATTCGCAGGTGATGGAGGAGAAGCGAAGAGAAAGAGGACCCGGTGTAAGTGGTGACCAATATGGTCGTGCGTATGATGCGCCAGGGGATTTAATAAGCTTGGGGGTCGAGATAGACCCGGGTGTTCGTGAGAGGCCGTTGGTGAAGTGTGCGACAGGTCTGGTGTGCGAAAAAGGAGGTGTGCGAGAAAGTCCGACTCTGGGGTGTGTGAGGAAAAAGTGCGTGCCAAGGAGTGAGGGTGCTGGCGAGAGTGAGTCGGTCGTAGCGCGTGTGCGAGGGGGCACATGGAAGCGCGGTGTGGTGAGTGTTACAGAGGATGTAACGGGAGAGTGTGCGCGAGAAAGGTGTGTGACGGACAGGTGCATGGGGAAAGAGTGCGCTGTCAAAAGTAAGGAAGAATGCACACCTGTGGTGAGTGTTACAGAGGGTGTAACGGGAGAGTGTGCGCGAGAAAGGTGTGTGATGGACAGGTACATGAGGAAAGAGTGCGCTGTCAAAGGCAAGGAAGAATGCACACCTGTGGTGAGTGTTACAGAGGGTGTAACGGGAGAGTGTGCGCGAGAAAGGTGTGTGATGGACAGGTACATGAGGAAAGAGTGCGCTGTCAAGAGGAAGGGTGGGTGCGCTGTCAGGAATGGAGGTGAAAGTAGTGAGAGTGACATGGAGCGTGAGTTAGTTGTGACAGGCGAGCGAGGATGTACACCTGGGATGGAAGGATGCACACCTGGAATGGTAGAGCGTGAGTGGGAATGCACGCTGGAGTTGGTGGTGAGGCACGTGGTTGGGTGTGCGAATGAGGGCACACCTGTGATTGTCACAGAGGAGGTGACCGAGGAGGGGGCGCGAAGAGGTGTGTTAGTGAGGTGTGCGAGCGACGAATGTGTGCCAAAGTGTTCGGTGGTCAGGTGTGTGACCAAGTCGGTGAGCGGAGTGAGTGTACCGAGGTGTGAAAGAAAAGGTACGAGGAGAATGGGAACGGCTGCATGTATGAGCAAGAAAGAGGTAGCGTATGCATGTAAGCCTGCAGGAGAGGCGTCGACGATAACCGGGTTAAAGGTTAGGTCGACTTTTAGCCGAATCGGGCCCTCGGTGCGTGCCGGGCTTCGCGTGCCGCGAGAACCAGCGGAGATCCGAGCCACGGCGGGTTCGAAAGGACCGCCGTGCGCGATCCACGCTGGGCCTCGCGTGGAGCGGCCGCGTCCGGGCTCCACTAGGCGGAGCGGGCAGCCCGATAGGAAGGGTCGTCATGGCGACCACTTTCTATTGAGACGTGCCGGCAGGTCGAGATCGGGACATTGGATGGCTTCACGCCGAGGTGGTGCATGGGATCTCGGCCCGGGTAAGCCGCCGTCCCTGCACCGAGTGCCGGACGCATCCAGCCGCTGGCACAAAACAACCAGCATCCATTGCTTGGCTTTACGAAGCCGGGCTTTGGACAGGGATTGGCGCACCGAGAGGTATTAGTGAGTCGACTGGGTGATGAGGTTAGTGTTTTGGACCCAAAATTAGAGAAAAACAAAATTTGACGATTGGCAAGGGATTGGCAGTAGTGATTGGCAGATGATGGGTAGTGATTGGCAAATTTTTGATTTATTGAAATTTGATGTGCAAAATTGGTAGTGAGAGACCCCCGATGTGGTGGGATGGCAAATCCACCATCCTTCCCATGTGGGGCAAAGGAGCTATAGTTTATGGGGTGTATGGCAGTGAAAACTAGCCCGGGTGGGTTAGGTTATATTGTGTGTAGGGATCTAGAAGATGACATTAGGTAACGTTAAGTTTAGTTAGTGACTGATACCTGTAGTGGGGACGCAGGTAGATTAGTATGGATGATAATGACGTGGGAGCGCAATAGTTTAAAGGGACGACTGGGAAGCGCAAGTTTCAGAAGGGAGTAGTTAGCTGAGATGATGCTGTGTGTGTGAGAATTGAACAGGTGTGATTGCACAGGTGTGCAATTGGACAGGTGTGTGGAGCAGTGTATGAGTAGTGAGTGTGTGGATCAGCGCGAATGCGCTTGGGGAGAGAAGGGTGCAGGTGGCACCAGGTGTGAGAGCACAGGTGTGCAGGTACAGGTGTGTGGAGAGAGTTGGAGTAAGTGGTACGGAGTGGTGTGCATGGTGCGAAGGTGTGGATGGGGGAAGAGTGGACCCCTTTCACGAGTACCCGGGGCGGGTAGTGTAAGTGTTAGGTAGAGGGTACAGGTAAATTGTGGTTGGATATTGGCATTTGTGGTGCGGTTGCAGAATGGTGTTGTGGATGGGTGCATTAGTGTCGTGGAAATGGCTGGGCGTGTAGCCTGTTAGTGCGTGTAGTTGGTTGGGCACTCCACCACTGTGAGGATGTCGGCCAGGTGAGGCCGCAGGTGGGCTCTGGGAGCCGGTAGAGTTGTGGATGGGGCCCGAGGATCCGGAGGATGGACCCGGGTAGCCCAGTGCCAGAGAGGGCACCGAGTGGGGAGAGCGCCAGAGGGCCTTCCCCAGGTAGTTAGGTTAGGGTAAGGAGCAGGTAAGCTCGGAGGCAACTGCAGTGGTGGAGGTGTGCAGGTGGGTAGACCCACTGGGAGAGGTACACGCCGCAGCCCAGAAATTGTGCGAGGGCACCGGGAGATGAATCGGGGGAGTGAGACCCCAAATTGAAGAGCACCACAGTTTGGCCAATGGGAATTGGTTTTTAGAACCCATAGTGTAAGAGGGCCAATGGTTTGGCCGGAGAAAGACCCCGGGTAGTGTAAAGTTGTTAAAGTCATTTAGGAAATAGTTAGGATTAATGAACCTGTCGCACCATACGCAGCCACTTACCTGTGGTGATGATGATGACTCCACACCTGTGTTTTCTTTGTTTTGTGTTGCAGGAAGTAAGAATTGTTGTGAGGATTTGTGAGACGCATCACGACGTGGATGAGACATTGGGGTGATTCCATCTCTCCCTCCCTAGGAGGGACTGATGATGAATTGGTGATGGCAAATTTTGATGTTCAGTTGAAAATGGCAAATTTGATTGGTTAGGAGGGAGAGAAGACGAATTTGGTATATGGGAGGAACGGGGAAGACAGTAGGGATGTTTGTTGATTTGTAAAGTAGATGTTTATGAGTGGTGTTGTGTTGTGTGGATACAGTAAGGGGTAAGGGAGGGGCCATGTAGGTTACCTGGTGGGGGGGGCGTACGATAGGAACGTACCTGTCTCACCTGGTTCCCATGTGCCCCCAGTGTGCATTACCTTATATTGCGTGCACTTTTGCGCCCTTACCACCTTACTCACTTGTCTGCTTCTTTTGTCTCCCACCTCCGAGGATCTGGCTTTGGGGTAGAGAGAGAGGAGAGAGAGGTGCTGGCTGCGCAGTTGTGGGCCTGCACTTTCGCTGTTTGCTGCCGGGATCGATACACCATATGGACCGCAATGTTTGTGGCCACCCACAATGGACCGCAGTTCGTTTGCGGCCAAGCACCACCCGGGGATGGACCTATGGGTCAACGTGGCACCTATGCCATACAGGTGAACCACTTTTAGTTAACACCAAGTGCACCACAAGAAGAGCAAGAGACACCTGCAGGGTTAGGGGTTGTCGAATTTATTTTTATTCCAATGAACAATGGTGACTGCACCGATTGGTGGTGGGGTGGTGCTTTTGATGCACGGGAAGGGTGCTCTGCACGTTATTAAAGGCCGTCGGCCACAGAGCACTCGTGGGTTGGTGTATCGATGTTGGCAAGCGCGCTCTCTCTATGCATAACATCTGCATGTGTTCCTCCAAAAACAGGTCCTGGATCGTAGTGTAAATAGCAGCGTAGTCTTGTAAATAATGCTCCCTACCGGCTGTATGTGTAGTTTGAGAATTCTTTCCGGATTCGGTTATCCTGTGGGTGTGTTTCTGTGAGGAGAAGGGTGCAACGTCGCAGGGGGACATATTTACTCATTTGTGAATATCTGTAAAACTGTCGCACTCAGGGTAGAGTTAATAGTAGAGGGAACTACATTGCGTGCCACACTAAAGTAGGTAAAAATTTATCGGGTCGGGACGCCCCGAGGGTAGAGAAGGGTGCAATGTTGCGAATATGGAATTTGGCCTCCATATCCGCTTGTAAATATTCCCCTATTTCTCCAATACTCCCCAACTTTCCCCAATCCCCCATTCCCTAGTCCCATTGCATGTAAATAACACTCAGTAGAGCCGACCTTCCCCTTATTCCCCCATTAAA
Organism: Myxine glutinosa; assembly: GCF_964187855.1. Taxonomy (NCBI): domain Eukaryota; kingdom Metazoa; phylum Chordata; class Myxini; order Myxiniformes; family Myxinidae; genus Myxine; species Myxine glutinosa. The sequence goes on from NC_136261.1 coordinate 242,645,893, forward strand.
TGTCGTGCCCAGGTCCACCGCACCACACGTAGACAACTTTCGGACATCTTGCTAGTTATTCTTAATCTATGTCAGTTAAGGACTCGTTTCCATTAATTCTGACTCTTCGTTGCACCAGAATGTGATTATATGGCATCAGTAGTGAGTTTAGGACCTTTCCCATACCTCCTTCCATCTTCTTCCCCAACCAACTATGGCTGCAGCAACGGAGGGGATGGGGGCGGCGCGGCGGCGCGGGGGGGAGGATGCGTCCTCACACCGGCTCGATTAGCGCCATTGACCACGCGCTCCACGGGGTTACCACGGAGGGGCTGGCTGTCAGCTCCTCCTCAAGGGCGGAGCCTGGTAACCCCCCGCACCCAATCAGAAGGGCGGACCGATTCCATCTGGGGCGGCGCTAGCGGGCCGAGGGCGTGTCACTCCCCGCCGGATATACGTGGCGACAGACCGGAAGTAAAGAGAGAGATGCGCCCCCAGCTGGAGAAAGAACGTTGCCTGCGATCGCTGAGAGGAAGAGAACCCGCCTGTGAAAGAACGTTACCTCCGAGCGCTGTGACCTCCCCGCATCTTTGGACCGGACCGAACCGTGTGGATTCTGCCCCGAGCCCAGGCGCACCTGGAGCCACCGATACCTGCCTTTCCCTGCCATCAACCCCCGTGTGAGTCAGCCTTGTCCCGTTTACCTGTCGTCTGTCCAGGGTTAATATAAGAGTGTGTCTAAGTGCTTGTCTTTCTATGCTGTACCTCTCGTCCTTGTAATCTAACCTTTCCGTACGAATATAATTGAGAATCGAAACATTGGTGTCTGGATAACTTAATGATAACTGATAACTGAAGTGCAAGCAGACTGAAGGGATTGAAGTCAAACTTGGTGCAAGTATGCATAATGATGGCACGATACAATGATTAGATTATGGGGTCAATATGTCAAAGGTCAGAGGCCCCGTTAGGTAAAAGTTCTGTTACCTGTCAACCAGTGATGGAATTTTCACCAAACTTGGTATAAGTATATATTATGATGCAAAGATGAACTGATTACATTTCAGCATCCAGAGATCAAAGGTCAGAGGTCATGTCAGGTAAAAATGTGATACTTGAGAACAGCTGAAGAGATTTAAAACAAAGTTAATATAAGTATGTATAAACCTCCGTCAGTACGTCCATCCATGATAGATTATTTGTTACTAAAAGGTCAAGGGTCAGAGGTCACAGTAAAACTCCTGTTAATGCAATACTACTACTACTACTACTACTTCTCCTATTACTACTACCACTACTACTACTACCACTCCTACTACTCCTACTACTACTCCTACCACTACTACTACTACTACAACTACTACCACTACTACTACAACTGCTACTACTACTCCTATTACTACTACTACGACTACAACTACTACCACTACTACTACAACTACTACTCCTATGACTACTACTACTACTACTACTCCTATTACTACTACTACTACTACTACTCCTATTACTACTACTACTACTACTACTACTACTACTACAACAACTACCACTACTACTACTACAACTATTACTACTACTCCTATTACTACTACTACAACTACTGCCACTACTACTACAACTACTACTACTACTACTCCTCCTATCTATATAATAATACTGTAAGGACTCGACTTTGTTATCCCTTTTACGCCGCACCCAGTGACCCGATGCCCACGGCACTAATGGATTTACGATCTACGAACCGCGCTCTTTGTTTATCATGTACAGCCATACTCGAAAAATCTGAATTAGCCGACGTTGGGGCCCAAAAGCATCCGATTAACTGCCGATACGACGCCATCTTACGACGCCATCGTATTGGCGTCTGCTGGGCGAAGGCGAAGCGAGCCGTCCGCTGATTGGACAGTCGAGTGGTGTGAACATGGGTGGTGTGAACCAAATGGTCTTTTTATTCCCTTGAACATTTTAAATTAGGATATATAAGGAAACGTCTTTATCGTCATTTTAATAAAGTTAAATGGAGTGACGTTGCGATACTCGGGGTGCGTTGCATAAATCCTCGTAACTCAGAGAGGTGTAGCAGGTGGCGAGACGTAAGGAAGCTTAAAGATAACGAGCTGAAAACAGACGAACGATATGTCAATCTCTTTCTACACCGAACGGAAATAAAAGTATGAGAGCGGGAGGGCATGGCCTGAGCACTTCGAGCAGAGAGGACTGATTGGACTTAACTTAAAGAGAAAAAATTGGAGCGTAACGGAAGAAAAAGATCCCATGAGCGCTCCCTGATGCCGTACATAATGGTACACTCTATCCATACACCACATCCTCCCTTCCATGGATGTTCCACGGGTTTCGGCTAGTTACTACTAATACTACTACGACTCCTATTACTACTACTACTACTACTACTACTACTACTACTACTCCTATTACTACTACTACTCCTATTACTACTACAATACTCCTATTACTACTACTACTACTACTCCTATTACTACAACAACTACTACTACTACTCCTATTGCTACTACAACTACTACCACTACTACTACTCCTATTACTACTACTACAACTACTGCCACTACTACTACAACTACTACTACTACTCCTATTACTACTAATACTACTACTACTCCTATTACTACTACTACTACTACTACTACTACTACTCCTATTACTACTACTTACTACTACAACTACTACTACTACTACTCCTATTACTACTACAACTACTACCACTACTACTACAACTACTACTACTACTACTCCTATTACTACTACAACTACTACCACTACTACTACAACTACTCCTATTACTACTACTACTCCTATTACTACTACTCCTATTACTACTACTACTACTACTACTTCTATTACTACTACTACTACTACTACTACTACTACTACTACTCCTATTACGACCACAACTACTACTACTACTCCTATTACTACTACAACTACTACTCCTATTACTACTACTACTACTACTACTACTCCTATTACTACTACTACTACTACTACTACTACTACTACTTTAACTGGCCCAATTTTTTTTTTTTTTTTTGTATACTGAATCGAGGCTCGTGAAAGAGCTAACATTTGTTTCACAAACAAATCAACCAGACAAACAAAATATACAAAAAGAGGGAGCGGAAGACAAGATGGGGAGAGAAGGGGAAGCACACAACCACAACATTTGAGAGCAGGGAGAAGTGTGGGAGGGTTGTTTTACCCCTCTGTACCCCTCTGTACCGGGAGGGTTTACCCCTCAATTACCCCTCTGTACCGCTTCGTCAGGTCAGCCTGGGAACGTTTTTAGCCCAAGTCTTTCACAATCTGGCTATTCAGCCCGGTCATTCGACTGGAGGTGGCAGGAATGCCAATGGTGTCCCATCTTACAGATTTGCACTGGTATTTTGTACACATCGACGTTCATATGCAGTACAGGACCGCGGGTTCGTACACAGTTCATATGCAGCATCAGTTCTTACAGTGGTGCGGTAGGGTGGGGTGCTGAAGCAGTGCCCCTTTTAGGTTTGCGCAGGAATTTGGAAATTGTTCAAGGTGCCGAGGATAATTTGACTAGTCTTTGCAAAGACGCCCTGGTATCATTAATGTCCACAAACAACCATTGCTGGTCGACAGGTACTGCGGATTAATGCATTTATGATGGATGGAGCACATATTTATGCATTGCGCTGCATGAAAAACACCAGGGTGGGAGTTCATATTTGTATAGGCTGTAAAAAAATTCGAAAAGGATTCTGCCAGGGCAACAGGGTCTAGATTTGAACCCAGACTAATAGCTCAAATGTGAGTGCACATAGCTCTCAACTGCCCTGGCAATCCAGCAATATGAACGGAACAATCCCCCTTATTTTGTTTTCTGTTATTTATATGAGGCTGTAGACTTACCAGAGGACCCCAGTATATCAATCTCTTGGAATTGGCATCCTCGTTCAGTTTTACAATTATTATGTCATGTTGTTGGATTTTTAAAATATTAATAAATTTTTTGAGTTGGCCATACACAGAAGAGGGTGTCTCCAACAATCAGCTACACCTTTCACAATGCGTGGTTACTGGTTACTCAAAGCATATGAGAGCTGCCTTTAGAGGCCATTTTCCCCCGCAGAGCAGGTGTTGGCCTTTTTCAGGCACAGTGGTCCCCTTTTTGAAGCAATGTTTTATGGCCGGATGCCCTTCCTGCCGCCAACCCTGTTAGTCGCCTCTTGCGACACACAGGGAATTACCAGTGAACTGGTACTCAATTTGCCGACCTCGGAAGGACGACAGGCTAAGTCAACCCCCCTGGCGTTAATTCAGCGATCGACCGGGATTCGAACCCAGGATCCTCGGATCCCAAGCCGGCACCCTAACCGCTAAGCGGTTACTCTAAGCATATATTGGTGTATTTTTCAATTAGGCTTCCCTGCACTTGCAGGCACTTCCTCTGGTGGTTTTCTTCTTTGTTAACAGAAATATGACGATATGTTTGTGCAACATAGTTACTGAAGATCCCCAATTAAATCAGCCTTAATCAGATTGGCAGACAATTATTTGAAACAAGATCGTCTGATTGACACATGCCATAATTTGTGAAGCTGTGATCCATGAAAACAAATAAATAAGGAAACAAGCTTGACCATAAACACCTTGACAAGGTGTAATGCCTTTCATGTTACTCCCATTACCAATATAATTAACGATGCTTCCTCCTACACGGATCTGTATAACATTAGTTGAGGCAAAGTTCACTGTATAACAAGAATTTAAATTACAACATAAAATAACAATGATGCGCTTTAACATGGAAAATGCATTTTAAAAATGGTGCCTAAACATTCACTAATGACATGCTGCAATTTAATGACGATACAGTACCTTCCATGAAACATGTGCAATTGTGCAGTCTAATTGTTTCTTTCGAATTTGGTGGAAAATTATTCACAAACAAACGATAATTTAAATTTGCTCATTTTATGTATTGACCTTTTACAACATCAAAACAATATGCTATAAGATTCCTTAGAAGGAACCGCGATTAATAATGCAAAGCCTCACTACTTTTGCAAGCGAGGCCGGTTTTACATTACGCTGGAACAGAAGTGCCTGGTCAAATGATTGTTTTCCAACATGATATCATGAGCAGAAAGTTGAGAAGCTCGATCTCCTCAGTTTAAGCATACCATCCAATGATCATCGCTCAGAAATACTGGCTTCATTCAGGATACATAACGAGACTCAAATGTCATGGTGACTCCACCATACATCATTGTAATACGCCACTGTTTTAAAACTTCCCCCAAGCCCTCTCCCTCCCACAGATCTCCCGATGTCCCTGTTCTCTGCTGTTGTACTTGTGTGCTTCCCTCTCTCTCCCCATCTTGTCTCCCGCTCCCTTTATTGTATGTTCTGTGTGTCCGTTTTTTTTTTGTGATTAATGTTAGCTCTTACACAAGCCTCAATCTTATATACAAAAAAAGAAAAAGAAAAAAAAGACTTTTCCATCAGCACCATGAGCCCAATCTCTCTCCACTAACAATCACCTTCTGGAACATTAAATTCTCAGAAACAAGTAACAAAAGTATGAAAAGTAATTATTTCTTTTTGTCCCACTTGTTTCCTGTTTGTTTGTTTTTCACAGGTTTTAAAGCTTATGGTGGTGCTCTGACCTGAAGACAGATATTAAACAACACTGGACTCAAATCATACTAAAATACGCCATTTGGTGTCTGTGCTCGGTGTGAGGCAGGAGCACCGGCCCAGAGGGGAGAGCAGTATTCCATTGAGCTGCGGATGAAAGCCTTGTATGTGGTGAGTTCAGAAGTGCCCAGAAAGGACTTCGAACGACGGAGGATGCCCAGTCGGCGACTGGCTTTGGAGGCCAGCTTGGAAATGTGGTTTTCCCAGGAAATATCATGACAGATTGTGAGACCCAAAATCTTGAGTGACAGAACTTCTTCAAGAGGATTGTTCAGAAAGTAGATGGGAAGGTTGTCCAGACAGTCTTTTCGGAGAGACAAAGTGAGAGTGTGAGATTTGTCAGGATTGAAAGACATGTTCCACTTGTTTCACCAGTTTGCGATTTTGTTCAGGTCTGCAGAGAGTGAGGAGGCTGCAGACTGACGATCTGAGAGATGAGGTATGGAGCGGAAGAGAGTGGAGTCATCAGCAAAGAGATAGAGAGGATTTTCAAGAGAGTCAGAGAGATCATTAATGAAGACCGGAAAAAGCACAGGGCCCAGAACACTGCCTTGGGGAACTCCAGCCTGAACAGGAAGGGGAGAAGAGAATTTTATTCAGTGTCACACGTTGACTACGATCAGAGAGGAAGTCCGAAAGTCATGCGTGGAGGTTTCCATGGATATCATACGAGGAGAGTTTGATGAGTAGGGCAGGGTGCCAGACTGTGTCGAAGGCACGGGATATGTCAAAGGAGACAGCTCTGATTTCCTGTTTGGCATTGAGGACCTCCAATCCTCCATCCATTATTGAGACAGCAGAGGCAGCATGGCCAGAGTAGAGTGACCTGGTCTGAATCAAAATTGATGATCCAAGATCAAGCCATTGGAGAAGAGGAAGGATTTGATGTCAGAAGCGATGATCAATTCCATGACCTTGCTGATTATTGGGAGCAGGGTGATTGGTCTATAGTTGCAAGGATCTGTTTTTGCATCTTTCTTGTGTAAATGATGGGCATATGTATACTATCATGTATTGTCTTTTTGCCAAGTATGAACAAAATCGGTCCATACATCTCTGGGATATGGTTGCAGACGGACGGACAGAGGAGACCCATTCCATAAGCCGCGTTATGGAACAAGCCCATCAGAGGCTAATAAAGGGTATGGAAAAAAACAAGTTCAGAATAATTTTTCAGCATAATGGACACTGACAGCACCAGGAACCACAGTTCCAGAGCGAAGAAGAGGAGAGGGGCCAGTAATAAGACAAGGGGTCTTACACTCGGAGAGTAGTAAATGCATGGATTGCCTCCCTGGAAAGGTAGTAACAGCTGAAACAGTAGATAGTTTTAAAATTCAGGTGCCTATGCACCCAAAAAGTAGTGGGTATGGTTGAGGGGTAGGAGGGGGGTGGGAGGGAGGGGAGGGAAGGTGGTACTTCAATATTGTCAGGCTTGCACAGGTGTGAAGGACTTGATGGCCCACTCCTGAATTGGATATTATTGTGCTGTATATCTTATCTATATCTGGTCTAACTGCCAGAAGTTAAATTGTGTGTGCGTGGCTTGTTTACAAATGGTCAATTTCCTTATGACCCAGCAAGCAAAGCTTTTCCATTACCTTTCCTTCCTTATTGATATGCAACTTCATATAATTAATCTAGATCTTGTATACAAAAAAACAAATAAATAAAACTATTTTAAAAAAACTTGATGGACTTATATAAACATCGTTTAACTCATAGAAAACTTTAAACTTCATGTAAATTCATGTACATTTTCATGTACATTTTAAAGGAATCTTTTTCAGGTGTGGTTGGACATCCTTTTAACATTCATCAATTAATATGTTCGCCCTAACAAACATTTCCTTTTTCTGGATGCTTAATTTTGATTTGTCGTGTCGTACAGAAAGATTCCAAAAATTAGCGGTAAAATGCAAATTTACTGGAAAATAACTTTCATGAGAGTGAATCACCCTATACTTTTTAGTGCTTTCCAGCAAAACTGTCATCCAAATGTCGACTCATGGTGCTGCAATTCTGGGTTATTTTGACATCTGTACAGTTTTGCATGTTTGATGAATCACCATGGCATGGCATGAAATGTACATTATGGACGTTTTGAGAACGCATGCAGGTACCACTTCCTTGAATTAACATATATTTATCATGTAATTGCTCATTTAAATGAATAGTCTATCTTTTGTACAGGGTATGAAGCTCATAAAGAATCTGTCACATTAATCACCCACACTCAGACAGACACACGAAACAACACAGGACTTCACTTTGAACAAACACAGTCACTGACCATGGGGGAAAGTAACCTACTCCAGGCCTTCAAGCAGGCAGTGCACCAGCCCCTCATGCCATCCGTATCCTGACCCCAGATCTTCATTACCTCCATTAACCCTTCCGAGTCCAACCCCATTTCCCGCAGGTTTCGGTCTTTCCTGCCCTTCTCTCGCTATTATTCTCCTGTTTGTTCATCCCCTTGATGACTGTGCCCAGATGTTACTCACCCAGCTACTTTAATATCAGTTCAACCTTACTCTTCCATTATCCTTTCTCTTGCAGAAAATAAAAAATATCAGGGAACTCTGGGTACTGGCAATGCCACCTTGTGCCATCGATTTTCTCTCTGCTGTAATTGGGGGGCAATTAAGGAAAAACATCCCCACTCTCCACTCCATCCATGAAATGCCAATTCAGGAACTTTATCCATCCATGCTCTGCACTCCAAATACTCAACATCAAGAAAGGAAGCAATAGATCCAATTTTTTTTTTTTAAATAAAATCTTTGATGCCATGGTCATATTTGAACAGCTGACCACTCACACTCACAACAAATGCTCTAACCATAATGCCACTGAGTTTGCTCTTTGAGAAGAACAATAAGACAACTAGAACTGCATTCGAAAGAGCGCACACCTCCGCCAAGCTGAACAGTTTACGTTTTGTATCCCACTGATGGGTCGGATCTGGATCCGCACCTGAAAGAAAATCGAATTGGCTTGTTCTTGTCACCTAACCAACTTGTTCACCAAGTTTTGTCATAACTCGTCCATTACTTTTTGAGACATCATGCTACATTTTGTTTTTGATCCGATCGCTCAATGGTGCAGAATCACTTTAACAATTCCACTATTCAGATCCGAATCCGGATCTTCACCAAAATCTCATCAATTTGACCTTGTAACACACCCAAACTGTCCAACAACTTTCGTTTAAATCCGTCAATGACCTTTTGAGATGTCCTGCTCACAGACAGAGAAATAGACAAATAGCCAAACAAACAAGAAGGCATCAGGTGGTAGCCTGACAGGTATGCCGAAAATTGAGAGAATCAATAACTGATTGATTATTTGATAAATTATGTAATTAAAATAAATAAATAATAATCGTAAGATAATTAATTTTGTTAATCAATTGGCTAATAGCATACCTATACCACCACTGTTTCATCCGCATCTGTAATTTCATAGAAAAATTAAATAACTAATCAATTAATTAATTAATCAAAAATACCCTTGATAGCCAAATCACTTCATCACTGTCATGTCAAAATATCAGCTTCCGAGCACAAAAGGTGCCTGAGACAATGCCAGATAAGAAAGGAAATGAATAAGTACTTAATAAATCGATAATAATTAAGTAATTAATCAAGTAATTTTTTTTTTTTTTTTTGTATACAAGATCGAGGCCCGTAGCCTTAATAAAAAAATACATTTTTTGCCAAAGCACTTGTTCACCGTTCTGCCCAAATTTCAGCTTCCTAGCTCAAAGAATGGCTGATATATCCCCAGACAGATGAGACAACCTTGACACTTGACCTTTGACCTATACCGTCAAAAAACATTGACAGCCTCACTTTTGTCCATCGGATTCCTTTGGTAGAGTTTGACGAAGATAACCTGAAAGCGTCCACGAGTTACTGCACTCACAGACAAACAAAGGAATAAACATGCAAACAGAAACAATACAGACAGACATATGACAACAAATAGACTATAACAAACAGACAGGGGTGAAAACATAATCTCCATCTACCTTTACTGGAGGAGGTAACAAATGATAACTATAACGACACTCTTCGACATCACGATGTCGACCGATATGCCTCCGCCTACATTATTACATCATTATAATACTTGTACCAAGTGTGATTTAAATCCATTCAGCTGTTCTCAAGTTATCACATTTTTACCTGACATGACCTCTGACCTCTTGACCCCAAAATCTAATCAGTTCATGTTTACATCATTATACATACCTGTACCAAGTTTTAATTAAAATCTCTTCAGCTGTTCACAAGTTATCACATTTTTACCTGACATGACATCTGACCTTTGGCCTTTGACCTCAGAACCCCAAAATCTAATCAGTTGATCTTTACATCATTATACATATCTGTACCACGTTTGATTTAGATCCCTTTCACCATTCTCAAGTTATAGACCAATTACAGACTTTGACCTTTGACCTCTTGACCTCAAAAATCTTATCAGTTAATCTTCACATCATTATACATATGTGTACAAAGTTTGAATTAGATCACTTCAGCCGTTCTCAAGTTCCTATTACAGACTTTGACTTTGACCTCAAGTTATCACGTCCTCAAGTTATTACATTTTACCTGACATGACCTCTGACCTTTGACCTCTTGGTTCCAAAATTTATCAGTTCATGCTTAACGTAAAAATAAAAAGTGACCTCTGTCTACTGTAATGCCATGGCTTGCAAAAGCAGCCTGAATAGTGTTCACCAAGTGGTGGTTAAGCATGTTCAAAAAGGGTGTTATGACACACCCAAACTTCCGTGGCCTTGTTATTAATTAATTAAGTACACAGGTATGTCTGACTTCATTTGTAGAGCCCTTGCCAAGCGGCTTAAGCACTCCAGCTAGCACTCTAACAAAATGGGTGATAAGGAACGGCTAGCTTGGCAAGCGATAGCAAGCTGATTGCTTCTGGTTGAAATGGTCAAGGAATTTTAAAAACAGATCACAGGTACAGTGGAGTGATACCCTATCCCATGGAAGTATGAATTAAGTTAAAATGATTATTAAGTTAAATATTTAAAAAACGAACGCCAGGAGAATGACAGACTCGCTTAAATAAATGATACATACACTTGGTTATAAAAATCGCTATAAATGGTAAAATTTTGTCAGATTTCACTCCAGATTTGGACACTTGTTCTACAGCATCCAATCCTCATATCCGAATCCAGATTTTGATGATATGCTTTAATTATGTAATGATAATCCATCGTGTTTCCAAGGCAAGGCACGTTTGAATAGGCCGAAACAAAATGGTGGCTTAAGAACCCAGCGAGTGGGAGGGGGCTGAACAAGATGGCAGGCCGCCATATTGGTAAGGCTTTTTCGGGTTTTTTCTTATGAGCACCTCGTTAATCATCTTCAAAAAGACTGTTATAACACACCCAAACATCCAGTTTTCATTATTGCAATCTGTTGGAGGCCCAGATGTATGCATGCAAAGTTTGGGGCCACTCGGTTTCATGGTTTTGGAGTTATGGAGGAGACAGACGGATGGACACTGCCTTTTATTATTATTATAGATTAAACCATAAGACCTGCAAAAAAGAAAACTTTATTAGTTTTTCTATCATACAAAACAAAGGGCATCGTTGTATCATTTGTGGTACTAAATATATTAACAATCAAAGTTGTCCAGGTCTTTTTGGAACACTGTATATTTTGACAATACATACTGTGCAAGTGGTGAATGGGGAATCTGTTACCTGCCATAAAACGTTAACATCCAAGGTGATAAAACATTAACTTAATTTAATAAATTACACCTTTCTAAGCTTTTAATTAGTCAATTAACATGATATTTTATACTTCTGCTTCTATGTTCTGCACAGGCTTATGAATCAACAATCATATATATATATATGTGTAATGCGGTTCAGGAAACATTGTTTTGTGAATTCAAACCACTGATTTCATTAAATTGTTCACAACATCCTCTGCAGCCAGTCTTTAATTCACCTAGTTTACCCAAAGTTATGATGACAATGTAATTATCACCCTTAGTATTATAATCAAGATGACTCCATTTACTTATAAAAGAAAAATCAAAAGACAAAGCGTCACTGATAGCCTATTTATCACAAATGACCACCAAAATTTACTGTACGCAGTGTTTGCCATGGATTATAATTATAAGCAACGAAACCAAGATTCCCGCTGGCCAGAAGCCAAATATTATATGTGCCGAACTGTCCTTCAAAAGGTCATTTTGTTTCTTCATTGTTAACACATGGATATAACCATCAAGAATAGGTGATAGGATGGAATGGAATTTTATAGGACGGGAGAGCAATATAAACAACAACAATAGCAATCCCATGACAGATGGACTTGAAGTACTACCCATCAGAATGTCATGATCCGCAGAGCAAATCTATACTATAAGAGAGCCATTTGTCTCTGTCTGTGCGTCGCCATTTTTCTCAGAAATGGCTGAACGAATCTTCGTCAAACTTGCAGAGGTTCATCAGTGAGTGTCGGGGAGCGTTTTAGGTTTTAATTTTTTTTGAAAAAAAAAGTTGGTTTTTTTATTTTGGATTTTTTTTAAAATCGCTCTATGGTGCCTAAGCCTTTGCAGCTACGTGAAAGGTATTATTACATTATCTCCTATTAGCATGTGTGCGTGCGTGTTTGTGTGTGTGTATAATATCATCATATTTAAAAAAAATATTCCTTATTAGGTGGAGGTAGTGGCGTATTTAGGCACCTACAAAAAAAAAACCCCCCAAATTGATTTCTTCAAAATGCCAAAAGGATTAGAACATCACCGGTCAACGAGCAGGTACTCCTGCTAGTGCTTGATAAAACTCTACTTTAATCTGCATTGAACCGAGTAAGAGTTGTAAATAAATTTGAATGTCATAACCAGAATTTTAAGCCTGTTTATTATAACTGAAATTTGGTGACTATGTGCAAAGCGGTGATAGAAGAGATAACTATTTTACAGGTGTTGGGTTGGACACCTTTGGATTATATGTATTTATATAGATACTGCAACACTTAAGACTATCCAGAATGGTCCTTTTGGAGATACTCCATAAAACATTATTAGCTCAACCGGACTTTAGTCTGGTGAGCTTATGCGATCGAGCAGTGTCAGTAGGTAAGTCAGTGAGTGAGTGAGTGAGTGAGTCTGTAAACACTTCAGTCATTATCGCTTGAACCAAACACAAGATTTTGATGAAACTTGGCCACAAGCTTCATATCTGGTGCCCAACGAAGGTGTATTGACTGCATCAAAATCTGCGCTCAATAGGAGCATCTACGGGCGGGTTTTGATCACCACAAAATAGATATTTGCTCTCTTCTCCGAAACTACACACACGATTTCAATGAAACTTTTTTTTTTTTTTTTTTGTATACAAGATCGAGGCTCGTGAAAGAGCGAACATTAATCACACAGAAAGACAAACCGACACATAAAACATATAACATCGGGAGCGGTAGACAAGATGGGGAGAGAGGGGGAAGGACACAAACACAACATTTGAGAGCAGGGACCGAGAGACATGGAGACATCGAGAGATCTGAGAGAGGGCGAGGGCTTTGGGGAGGGGCGGCATGGGAAGGAGGCGGTGGGAGAGGTATAAAACATATGGACACTGCCAGGACTTCCAGGAGGTCTTTGGGGGGTATGAGTGACTTGCTCCTGATCCAGGTGAGTTTCAGGACCGACGGTCATATTTTTATTCGTTAGCTCAAAATATTTTGTTCTATTTTTTTTTTCAAAAAGCTTTATCTCTTCGAATCATCATACAAAAACAAAATTATTATCTGGATATCCAAAAATTTCCTGACTCGATTTAACCAACATCTTTTCAACACACTAAGTGCGATCTCACAAGGGAAAAACAAAGAGTTATACAAACAAGAAACTCACAATAATATAAGAAGCAACAACTTTCTATTTCCAATGAATAGTATAGATATTTAGCATGTAAAAATATACTTTGTCTTACTAATTATCCATCTCTATAATAATAGCGTAAGGACTCGACTTTGTTATCCCTTTTACGCCGCACCCAGTGACCCGATGCCCATGGCACTAATGGATTTACGATCTACGAACCGCGCTCTTTGTTTATCACGTACAGCCATACTCGAAAAATCTGAATTAGCCGACGTTGGGGCCCAAAAGCATCCGATTAACTGCCGATACGACGCCATCTTACGACGCCATCATATTGGCGTCTGCTGGGCGAAGGCGAAGCAAACCGTCCGCTGATTGGACAATCCCAGAGTGGTGCTATGCCGATTCCTATTACGAATCCATTCATTTTTCAAAAGTATATCGTAGCGTTGTCATTTAAATAGATTGCAATAAATACGTTGTTCATATACGCACTCTTCATTCTCATCTTTCTTCCTAACTCTTACTCGGACAAGCAAATCCCCGATGCCATCCATAATGGTACACTCTATCCATACACCACATCCTCCCTTCCGTGGATGTTCCACGGGTTTCGGCTAGTATTTATTAATTGGGAAATAAGATTAAATGTTTGTGTTTATTTGACTTGGGCTAGTATCTTGTTTGTAGAATTTCTTGAATTCTTCCTTAGTGTGGCAACGTGCCATATTGCGTAGTTCATATACCGCTGCACAATAGGCTCAGTGGGGTGACCTATTGACGGCAGAACAACCTCCATACTTTAATGCGCAATTTGATCCATAATGTGATGTCCCTCATGGAACTGCTTTTCACGTTGTATGTATGTGAAGGGGCAGGGAAATTGGATACTGCAAATCACTATTGGGTACCCAAGGGAAAGCACTTAAAATTCACTCAATAAAGCGACAACAAAAGCCTTTATAATCTATAAACACCAAAATCATTGCCTGTATTTGAAGGACCATCAAGGTTTAGTGAGATTACTTCTTTATTTATATATTTCTAGGAGGAGGAGGAATGTTGCCTCTTTTGGAATATATAAATTACACCTCGTGTAATTTTACAGGTGTTGAAGAACATCAACGAATAGTGTCGTTCCCAAAAAAATTACCAGTATTGTTCCAATTGCTAAGTTTTCGAGATGGAAAGTTGTTGGGTGAAAAAAGTCAAATCATAATATATTTGAATGCTGGAATGTACAAGTATGTCATGTAAATGAAATAGTATTAAATTAGGTTGGACAATTCAAAGACTCAAGGATTACAAAAGAATGAAGCTCCATGAATTCATTTTCACAGATAAGCAAATGACACACCACACTAATTACAAAATTGTATATTGACTGTATCATGTGAATCAAATGCCGACTTTAACCATCATAAATTCATGCATTAACAACACGAGATGAGCTCGAAGTTGGCTTAACGGTTAAGGTGGCTGGATTGAGATCTTAGGGTCCTGAGTTTGAGCCCCTGCCATGCCATTGTCATTGACACCAGGTGGGTTGACTCAGCCTGTCATCCTCCCGAGGTCAGCAAAATGAGTAAATGCTTCCTGGTAACAAGGGTACTTCATCAGCGGCACAGCCATGCCCCCAGAAAATGATGCAGTCAAACAGCCGCAGGCTGCCCACGAACCACCACCACCACGAGTTGTTCATTACCTCCACTACCAGAGGTGCATGGAGGTTATGTTTTCACCCCTGTCTGTTTGTCTGTCCGTTTGTGAACAAAATATCTCAAAAAGTTGTGGACGGATTCGGACGAAATTTGGCAAAGATTTAGCGAATGTGACACGAAATGATTAGATTTTGGTGAAGATCCGGATTCGGATCCGGCTACTAGAATTTTAAAGTGATTCTTCACCATTGGGAAATAGGGCCAAAAACTATACACAGAAGGGTATCTCAAAGAGTTGTGGTCGGATTTGGTCGAAACTTGGTGGACTGGTTGGGTGTCTAACAAGGACGATTCGATTAGATTTTGGTGAAGATCTGAATATGGATTTGGATATGAGAATTATTTAATTTTTTAAGTGATTCTTCACCATTGGGAAATAGGGCCAAAAACTATACACAGAAGGGTATCTCAAAGAGTTGTGGTCGGATTTGGTCGAAACTTGGTGGACTGGTTGGGTGTCTAACAAGGACGATTCGATTAGATTTTGGTGAAGATCTGAATATGGATTTGGATATGAGAATTATTTAATTTTTTAAGTGATTCTTCACCATTGGAAGATAGGGCCAAAAACTATACACAGAAGGGTGTCTCAAAAGGTTGTGGTCGGATTTGGTCGAAACTTGGTGGACTGGTTGGGTGTCTGACAAGGACGATTCGATTAGATTTTAGTGAAGATCTGAATATGGATTTGGATATGATAATTATTTAATTTTTAAAGTGATTCTTCACCATTGGGAGATGGGGCCAAAAACGATACATAGCAGGATATCTCAAAAAGTTATGGATGGAATTGGACGAAACTATTTGGAGAGGTTGTGTGTGTGACAAGGAAGATTCGATTCCATTTTGATGAAGATCTGAGTATGGATTCGGATATGAGAATTATTAAATTCTTTAAGTGATTCTTCACCATTGGGAGACAAGGCCAAAAAAGATACATAGCGGGATATCTCAAAAAGTTATGGACGGATTTGGACGAAACTTGTTGGACAGGTTGTGTGTGTGACAAGGAAGAATCGATTCCATTTTGGTGAAGATCCGTATCCAGATTCAGCTAGTATAATTTTTAAGTGATTCTTCACCCTTGAGTGACATGGCCAACCAGGTGGAGGTATGCTCTCTAATGAGTGCCGTTCTAGTTAGCAAAGGAATAGACAAGACTGAGGGCTGTCAAGATACCCTTGAGGTAAGCACGCTCACCTCTAAGCTTTCTATCCTGAATTTGAATCTTAAACTGTCGATATAAACTGTCACCTTCGTGTTTCGCATGGAGGGCGAATAATAAATGTGATGCATACACCATTCATAAAAATGATGTAAAGTCAAAGGACGATCTGCCAGCACTGATTGTTTGTCGACATTATAGATTCCACAATGCCATTCACGAGGAATAGGCGATTTATTGTGGGCAACCTGAACAATTTCCAAAATCCTGCCCCAATCACTTCCAGTCAAACTTCATGTCTGTCCAGGTGGTTATTGAAAGACTTGGGTCACGAGCATTCCTTGGCGACTCACACAAGACTGGGGGTGTGGCTGTGCCACTGATGCAATGCCCCCCCCACCCCACCCACCTCACTTCTACCACCACTATTACCAGTAAGCTGTTCGGAATAATTGGGAGCATTAAATTATTAGTATTTTAGCGTGGAAGGAAAAGATGTCCAAGTCTTTAGGAATCCGAATCAATGCTTCATTCAAACCCACTCACTAGACCCGCTCGTCATTTCCGGTTGCACCCGGTCCCGGAAACCCCTCAATCAACCCGAGCTCAAGCATATATAAATATTATAACATGAAAGACAAAATGATGCCACTAGTAAGGAATATACGTTCTGCTTTTGATTCTGATTCTGATGTAAGTCTGGTGTTGGCTTAGCGGTTCGGGTGTCGGCTTGGGATCCTAGGATCCTGGGTTTGAATCCCGGTAGATCACTGAATTAAAGCCAGGGGGGTTGACTCAGCCTGTCATCCTTCCGTGGTCGGCAAATTGAGTACCAACAACAACAACAACAACAGGCATTTTAAGGCCATTTTCCCTGCAAGAGCGGGGGTTAGCTCAGCCAAATTGAGTACCAACAACAACAACAACAGGCATTTTAAGGCCATTTTCCCTGCAAGAGCGGGGGTTCGCCCAGCCAAATTGAGTACCAACAACAACAACAGGCATTTTAAGGCCATTTTCCCTGCAAGAGCGGGGGTTAGCCCAGCCAAATTGAGTACCAACAACAACAACAACAACAGGCATTTTAAGGCCATTTTCCCTCCAAGAGCGGGGGTTAGCCCGGCCAAATTGAGTACCAACAACAACAACAACAGGCATTTTAAGGCCATTATTCCCTCCAAGAGCAGGGGTTAGCCAGGCCAAATTGAGTACCAACAACAACAGGCATTTTAAGGCCATTTCCCCTGCAAGAGCGGGGGTTAGCCCAGCCAAATTGAGTACCAACAACAACAACAGGCATTTTAAGGCCATTTTCCCTCCAAGAGCGGGGGTTAGCCCGGCCAAATTGAGTACCAACATCAACAACAGGCATTTTAAGGCCATTTTCCCTGCAAGAGCAGGGGTTAGCCCAGCCAAATTGAGTACCAACAACAACAACAGGCATTTTAAGGCCATTTTCCCTCCAAGAGCGGGGGTTAGCCCGGCCAAATTGAGTACCAACAACAACAGGCATTTTAAGGCCATTTTCCCTGCAAGAGCGGGGGTTAGCCCAGCCAAATTGAGTACCAACAACAACAACAGGCATTTTAAGGCCATTTTCCCTGCAAGAGCGGGGGTTAGCCCGGCCAAATTGAGTACCAACAACAACAACAGGCATTTTAAGGCCATTTTCCCTGCAAGAGCGGGGGTTAGCCCAGCCAAACCCGGCCAAATTGAGTACCAACAACAACAACAGGCATTTTAAGGCCATTTTCCCTGCAAGAGCAGGGGTTAGCCCGGCCAAATTGAGTACCAACAACAACAACAGGCATTTTAAGGCCATTTTCCCTGCAAGAGCGGGGGTTAGCCCAGCCAAATTGAGTACCAACAACAACAACAACAGGCATTTTAAGGCCATTTTCCCTGCAAGAGCGGGGGTTAGCCCAGCCAAATTGAGTACCAACAACAACAACAACAACAACAACAACAACAACAGGCATTTTAAGGCCATTTTCCCTGCAAGAGCGGGGGTTAGCCCGGCCAAATTGAGTACCAACAACAACAGGCATTTTAAGGCCATTTTCCCTGCAAGAGCGGGGGTTAGCCCGGCCAAATTGAGTACCAACAACAACAACAGGCATTTTAAGGCCATTTTCCCTGCAAGAGCGGGGGTTACCCGGCCAAATTGAGTTCCAGCTCACTGGTAATTCACTGTGTGTCGCAAGAGGCATCCAGCAGTAAAACATCGCTTCAAAAAGGGGACCAAGGTGCCCCAAAAAAAGGCCAACCCCCGCTCTGCGAGGGAAAATGGCCTCCAAAGGCAGTTCCTTTTGATTCTGATGTACCATACCGTTACAGAGCGTCGGTACTGCCAAAGCAGTTTCTTGGAAAAGGGTTATGCTGGGTGGTTGCACGACGGCAATTGTGTTTTAGTGACCCTCACAACACAGCTGTGCCGGTCTACATGGTTGCAGCTATGATCGGAACTCCTCATGTAACGATGGTAATGGTACACTTATTTTTGAAAGACACCTTTGGGTCGTTTGTGCTAATAAGTAAATGTTATCAAATAGTACAGCCAGGTTAATATCCGCTATAAAAAGACAGCATTCATGATTACACAACAAGAGAGCAACTGCTAATGTAACATTGGAGTGGTTAACAAATACTCTTCTGTAGCAAATGGAATTTTATACTGGACAAGCTACAGATAATATTTAAGGATTTAGAGACCACTGAGTTGCCCTCTTCTTGGCAATAAAATCATCAAGGTTTTTCTATCAGCATATAGTTCAAGGTGGTTAATTAAGAGGGGCAGAAAGTCGAGTCTCAACAATGTAAAAGTGCAACCATTTTATGCCTCCGTTGAAGTCGCCGGAAGCATTATGTTTTCAGGTTGTCCGTCTGGCTGTCCATTCGTCCGTCCGTCCGTCCGTGATAGGTTTTCGTTACCGCGATAACTTGAAAACGGCTGAAGGGATCTGAGTCAAACTTGGTACTGTTACGGATTTCGGATTTAGGTGAATTACTATTCAGGTCATTGCTTATTAATGTTTATTCTATTAAAGGTTCTTGTGGTTAAATGGTTAGAGGCGCTCCTGATAACAGGAGACCGGAAACGGGATGGTGAACCGGAAGAAGAAGAAAAGACACGAGGTCCTGGAGAAGCGGCCATCTTCTTCTTCCTCGCCCAGCTCCGACGCGAGCGGTGTCGATATTGATTAGCGTTGGGAACGTTGAGTTTGAAAAGCCCGTCTGGCGAGAGGAGCTACCTGCGCGGGGTGATTGCCTGTTACGTGTCAGGTTGCCGTGGCTTCCTGGAAGGAAACAAGCGTCCGGCACTGTTCGCCTCGACGCCTCCGAGGGCGTGTACGGGTCGCACCTTGGGCCTCGCGCGCTTTGCGAGCCGCGCTTTGCTTTGCCCGCTTTGCTTTGCAAGGAGGTGTGCGCTGCAGCAGCTGTTCCCGGTACGTGACGTGCACGTTTGGAGCACGTCAGCCAGGGGTCCGTTCAACCGCCCATGTGCGGAGAAGTCGACCTTCACCTTGGTCTGGAGGGGCCCAGAGACATTGTGAGGGACAGTGACTATTGAGGGGGTCGTGAGTGGGGAAAGGGGGGAAATATATGAGATGGCCATCTTAGTAATATTGTTGATTGATGGTTGATTGTTGTTGATGGATTGAGAATATATTATTATTAATTAATCTGGATCCTTGGTGTGGGGTTGCTTATTGACCTGAATTGTTTGTGTCTTTCATATTGATTGCATTACGAAAGCGTATAAATCATATATCTTTCTGGCGGGGTCCTCCCACGGTCCGGGGGTCACCAAGACCAGGTAGTTACCGGGAGGACCACGTAACAGAATTGGGGGCTCGTCCAATTGAATTCCGGGATATAAAATTGTAAAAAATAATAAAATAATATTTTTATTAATTAAAATTAATTAATTAATTATTAATTGGTAAATTTTTGAGAAATTGTGGTAAAGTCTTGGGTGAAGGTTAACAGGTGTTAACGATAGTCACCATGGCATTTGTTGCACAGAACTTTGCGGTAACACCTAGTGAGGCACAGTTCCGAGCGTTACTAAAAGCGGACCCTCTTGAAATTGGCCAAACATTTTAACTTGGAGGTCCGAACTAATTTGAGGAAGGCAGAGTTGCAGACCACGGTGATACAATCTATGGTGGGATTAGGAACATGGGACGAGTTAGCCTGGCAGTGGCTATCCGAAGAACCAGAAGACGTTGAGCTCCGGAAACTGGAGTTGCAATTACGGAGCCAGGAACGGATCAAAGAAGAGGAAAGGAAAGCAGAAGAGATGAGAGAAGAGAAACAAGCAGAGGAAAGGAGAGTGGAACGAGAACTCCAGGAAAGGTTAAAAGAAGAAGAAAGGAAAGCAGAAAAGGAAAGAGCAGAAGAGGAAAGGAAAGCAGAAGAGAGGAGAGAAGAGAAACAAGCAGAGGAAAGGAGAGTGGAACGAGAACTCCAGGAAAGGTTAGAAGGGAGAAAAGCAGAGGAGAGGAGAGCTGCAAGGGAACTCGAAGCAGAGGAGAGAAAAGCCGAAAGGGAATTAAAGGAACGTGACATGGCGCTTCAGCAAGAAATTAAATTCAAGGAGCTGGAGTTAATGAGAGAACGGGGAGAGGTACCACCCTTGCTGACTGGGCCGACACCAAGCCAGAAAACCTGGGATGTGGGCAGACATGTGAGGCTGGTTCCACCCTTCAGTGAAAGGGAAGTCGCTAAATTTTTTCCACACTTTGAGAAAGTGGCTCGACAGTTAAACTGGCCGGAGGAGGCCTGGACCATACTAGTGCAAAGTGTGCTGGTGGGTAAAGCTCAAGAGATTTATTCGGCGCTACCAATGGACCAATGTGCAGATTATGAGGTATTGAAGAAGCACATTCTCAAAGCGTATGAGTTGGTTCCTGAAGCTTACCGGCAAAAATTCAGGAATGCCAGGAAGAGGGAGAGTGAGACCCATGTGGAGTTTGCCAGAGTGAAAGAAAACATGTTTGATGGTGGTGTGAGTCAAAAGGAGTCGGGAACGACTTCGAAGCATTGCGTGACTTGATCCTGGTGGAGGAATTTCAACAGTGTGTCCACGAGGACATCAAAGTGTACCTGCAGGAAAAGAAAGTACCGAAGTTGTGGGACGCAGCCACCATGGCAGATGATTATGCCTTAACACACCGGATAGGGGTCCACGAACCTAACTCCTCGCCTAGATTTCCGCAGGGGAGTTGTGGAACAGCAGGTGCGGAGAACGACAATACATGGTGGCGGCCTCGAGATGATTATGGGGACAACGCTGATACCCGAACTGTTCGAAATCAGAGGGCGACGGGCCCAAGACAAACTTATTTTCCGGGGGGCCCGAGGCAGACCACGAGTTTTTCCTCCGGGCCTACTTGCGCTTTTTGCAAGAAACCTGGACACTTGATGTCCCGTTGTTACCTCATGAAAAGGGAAAACCCAGAGCGGAGTCCGACTATTACAACTCCGAATGCGATGGCAAGCGTAAGAAATCGCCCACAGAAGAGTTACCAACCATTTATTTATGAGGGGTTGGTCTCACTCGAGGGAGACTTGACTAACCCAAGACCTGTTAGGGTATTGAGGGACACAGGAGCCCCTCAATCCTTAATGCTTGAAGGCATTTTGCCATTGTCAAAGATAACCGCAACTGGTGATAGTGTTCGGTTACAAGGGATCGGTGGCTGTGTTAGTGCCCCACTTCATGTCATCCATTTGGAATCCGATTTGGTGTCAGGACCGGTCACCGTCGGTTTACAAGCCACGCTTCCTGTAGAGGGAGTATCTGTGATTATCGGGAATGATTTGGCCGGGGGGCAAATTTATGGTAACCCGAGGGCGGGTAAAGAGCACCGCAGGGGAAATAACACCACCCCAACTCGGGATGGCGACAAAAGTGCCAAGTTATTTGTAGGGGGACTGAACTTCAACACAGAGGAAGAAGTTCTGACCTCTGTCTTCAACAGATATGGGCCGCTGGTGGAAGTGCGGGTGGTAAAAGACAGGGAAACGCAACGGTCAAGAGGGTTCAGCTTTGTCACGTTTGCAAGCACAAAAGACGCCAGAGAGGCAGAGAAGAATTGGAATGGTAAGGATTTGGAGGGTCGGACCATAACAGTAGGGAAGGCATTTCGTAGGCGTCGAGAGGTCTACAGAAGAGGACAATTTGGTGGTAGTTTTGGTGTTGGCAGCAGCCGATATTACTATGGAGGCTCCCAGAGTTACGGCATCCCCCGAAAGAATGATTGTCAGAGCACTGGCCGAGACGGAGGTCGCCAGTCAGGTGACTCCTGGGTCAAGTGATCCCACCGTAACTGTTAGGAGTCCGGAGAAGTTGAAGCACTATATACGGCGGAGCCGCCGAGCCTGGGCTCCTACACGGACTAACCGTGAACGCCACGTTCTTAAAGGCGTCCAGGTAGTGAACTTTCCTGCACGGACTAACCGTGAACACTACGTTCTTAAAGGCGTCCATGTCATTAACTTTCCTCCCCGGACTAACCGTGAACTACACATTCCTTAAGGCGTCCATGTAGTGTATACTCAGCTTGGCCTCCCAAAAAAGTGCTATCGAGTTGTTTAACTGTGGGGTTTTGGTCACCACCCCTTAACCGGCATTCAAGAGAAACTAGAAGTAGTGACGCTTGGTCCAGAGTGAATTACCGTTGGAATCTCTGGGGGTTTTGTGAAATTTTGTTGCTTTGTTTTTGAGATGTGATAATTGTGCCCGGGGGAACTGATGATTTGGGGTGTGAGTTATTTTGTTTGTTTATCAAAGTTGGCCTGCAAAGAAAGTTTTCGCTGGGTTCAAACTTTCTTTCTTGAAGGGGGGGAGTGTTACGGATTCCGGATTTAGGTGAATTACTATTCAGGTCATTGCTTATTAATGTTTATTCTATTAAAGGTTGTTGTGGTTAAATGGTTAGAGGCGCTCCTGATAACAGGAGACCGGAAACGGGATGGTGAACCGGAAGAAGAAAAAAAGACACGAGGTCCTGGAGAAGCGGCCATCTTCTTCTTCCTCGCCCAGCTCCGACGCGAGCAGTGTCGATATTGATTAGCTTTAGGAATGCTGAGTTTGAAAAGCCCGTCTGGCGAGAGGAGTTACCTGCGCGGGGTGATTGCCTGTTACGTGTCAGGTTGCCGTGGCTTCCTGGAAGGAACCAAGCGTCCGGCACTGTTCGCCTCGACGCCTCCGAGGGCGTGTACGGGT
Source organism: Myxine glutinosa (assembly GCF_964187855.1). Classification (NCBI taxonomy): domain Eukaryota; kingdom Metazoa; phylum Chordata; class Myxini; order Myxiniformes; family Myxinidae; genus Myxine; species Myxine glutinosa. Next base: position 242,669,594 of record NC_136261.1, read on the forward strand.
CGCACCTTGGGCCTCGCGCGCTTTGCGAGCCGCGCTTTGCTTTGCCCGCTTTGCTTTGCAAGGAGGTGTGCGCTGCAGCAGCTGTTCCCGGTACGTGACGTGCACGTTTGGAGCACGTCAGCCAGGGGTCCGTTCAACCACCCGTGTGCGGAGAAGTCGACCTTCACCTTGGTCTGGAGGGGCCCAGCGACATTGTGAGGGACAGTGACTATTGAGGGGTCGTGAGTGGGGAAAGGGGGGAAATATATGAGATGGCCATCTTAGTAATATTGTTGATTGATGGTTGATTGTTGTTGATGGATTGAGAATATATTATTAATTAATCCGGATCCTTGGTGTGGGGTTGCTTATTGACCTGAATTGTTTGTGTCTTTCATATTGATTGCATTACGAAAGCGTATAAATCATATATCTTTCTGGCGGGGTCCTCCCACGGTCCGGGGGTCACCAAGACCAGGTAGTTACCGGGAGGAACACGTAACAGTACAGATATGTATAATGATGTAAAGATGAACTGATTAGATTTTGGGGTCTAGAGGTCAAAGTCTGTAAAATGTCTATAACTTGAGAATGGCTGAAGGGATCTAATTCAAACTTGGTACAGATATGTATAATGATGTAAAGATGAACTGATTAGATTTTGGGGTCTAGAGGTCAAAGTCTGTAAAATGTCTATAACTTGAGAATGGCTGAAGTGATCTGATTCAAACTTGGTACAGGTATGTATAATGATGTAAAGATGAACTGAATAGATTTTGGGGTCTAGAGGTCAAAGTCTGTAATATGTCTATAACTTGAGAATGGCTGAAGTGATTTGATTCAAACTTGGTACAGATATGTATAATGATGTAAAGATGAACTGATTAGATTTTGGGGTCTAGAGGTCAAAGTCTGTAAAATGTCTATAACTTGAGAATGGCTGAAGTGATCTGATTCAAACTTGGTACAGGTATGTATAATGATGTAAAGATGAACTGAATAGATTTTGGGGTCAAGAGGTCAAAGTCTGTAATATGTCTATAACTTGAGAATGGCTGAAGTGATCTGATTCAAACTTGGTACAGATATGTATAATGATGTAAAGATGAAGTGATTAGATTTTGGGGTCTAGAGGTCAAAGTCTGTAAAATGTCTATAACTTGAGAATGGCTGAAGTGATCTGATTCAAACTTGGCACAGGTATGTATAATGATGTAAAGATGAACTGAATAGATTTTGGGGTCAAGAGGTCAAAGTCTGTAATATGTCTATAACTTGAGAATGGCTGAAGTGATCTGATTCAAACTTGGTACAGATATGTATAATGATGTAAAGATGAACTGATTAGATTTTGGGGTCTAGAGGTCAAAGTCTGTAAAATGTCTATAACTTGAGAATGGCTGAAGTGATCTGATTCAAACTTGGTACAGCTCTGTATAATGATGTAAAGATGAACTGATTAGATTTTGGGGTCAAGAGGTCAAAGTCTGCAATAGGTCTATAACTTGAGAATGGCTGAAGTGATCTGATTCAAACTTGGTATAGATATGTATAATGATGTAAAGATGAACTGATTAGATTTTGGGGTCAAGAGGTCAAAGTCTGTAAAATGTCTATAACTTGAGAATGGCTGAAGTGATCTGATTCAAACTTGGTACAGGTATGTATAATGATGTAAAGATGAACTGATTCGATTTTGGGGTCAAGAGGTCAAAGTCTGTAAAATGTCTATAACTTGAGAATGGCTGAAGTGATCTGATTCAAACTTGGTACAGGTATGTATAATGATGTAAAGATGAACTGATTAGATTTTGGGGTCAAGAGGTCAAAGTCTGTAAAATGTCTATAACTTGAGAATGGCTGAAGTGATCTGATTCAAACTTGGTACAGTTATGTATAATGATGTAAAGATGAACTGATTAGATTTTGGGGTCTAGAGGTCAAAGTCTGTAATATGTCTATAACTTGAGAATGGCTGAAGTGATCTGATTCAAACTTGGTACAGGTATGTATAATGATGTAAAGATGAACTGAATAGAATTTGGGGTCTAGAGGTCAAAGTCTGTAATATGTCTATAACTTGAGAATGGCTGAAGTGATCTGATTCAAACTTGGTACAGATATGTATAATGATGTAAAGATGAACTGAATAGATTTTGGGGTCTAGAGGTCAAAGTCTGTAATATGTCTATAACTTGAGAATGGCTGAAGTGATCTGAGTCAAACTTAGTACAGGTATTTATAATGATGTAACGATTAACTCATTAGATGTTGGGGTCCCAAGATTAAACGTCAGATGTCATGTCAGGTAAAAAATGTGATAACTTGTGAACAGCTGAAGGGATTTAAATTAAAAGTTGGTACAGGTATGTATATTAACATTTTTTATTTCCACTTTTTAAATTGATTAACATTTTTGTGCGATATACTAACCGTCCCCTCCCTTCCCCCTTCCCTCTCTCTCCTCCCCCTCCTGTTTCCTTCCACTCTCCCTCCCTCCTCTCCTCCTGTTCTCTCTCTCCCTCCTCTCCCCTCTCTTCATATTCCCATCAGGAAGCGACTTATTGTTACCCGGCAACGCTGGGTACTTTTGCTCGTGTAAAACAAAATTGGGACCACACAGGAGAAAGCTCTGTGTCAAATGGTTCATCGAGACGAGATCCGATATGCAAGTTCAGCGTAATTTCCGTACAAGGCGTGGAAGGAATCCGCCATTGTGGACTAGTATCAGAGAGTGGTACAAGGGGTTTAAGGAGACTGGAAGTTGATAGAAACAGAAAAGTTCTGGTTGACCAAGCACAAGTGCAGCAGAAGTTGAACAAGTGTAGGAATCATTTTAACAAAGTCCCAAGAAATCAATCCGACACACATCTAGAGAAATGGGACTACCAACCACCACTGTATACAGGATTTTGTATAAAAGACTGAAGACATCACCAACATACCATTACATCTCCAACAGCCATCATTTATGCCGAAAAGGTGCAGATTCTGCAGAAACTCAAACCAAATGACGGATTCAAACGCAAGGCGTTTGCCTTGGAATTGCTGTCGCATAGAAGATGACGAAGATTACCCGAAGAGGGTCATGTCACAGATGAAGTTTGCTTTCATGTATCGGGGAAGGTCAACTGGCACAATGTGAGGATCTGGGGCTCTGAAAACCTCCACGTGGTCAATGAGCTCATACGCAACAATCCAAAGGTCAATGCGTGGTGTAGCCTTCTCCATGACGTCTTGGTAGGTCCGTTTTTATTTGCGGAGGATACAGTAACTTCAACAATTTACATGAACATGTTGGAAGGATTCGTCTTCCCGCAGATTGAAGACCTCCAATCCGATATCATTTTCAAACAGGACGGCGCTCCTTCTTTTTTGGCCTTAGTTGTTCGAGCCACCCTGAATGAAAATTTTCCAGCTCACTGGATTGGCCGAGATGGACCTACCGCCTGGCCCCCATGATCACCAGACATAGCTGCTTGATTTGTTTTTTCTATGGGAGTTTGTCAAAGATGTTGTTTACAACACCAAGGTGGCAAACCGACAGGATCTTTGTTCTCCGATCACAGCTGCATGTGCACTGGTGGATGCAATCTTGCCGAGTCAAACATGGGAAGAACTTGTGTACCGCCTTGATGTCCTGTGCGCGACAAACGTAGCTCACATTAAAGAGTATTGAGGGCGTGCACAAAACTTTGAGTTTCTGTGTCATATAAACCAATGGGTGTCGTATCATTTGTGGTTCTAAATACAATAACAACCAGAGTTGGCCACGTCTTTTTGGAACACCTTGTACAGTATTGCCTATCGGACAATGCTTTCAAAAGTAAAAATACAAGTGAAGGAGCACAGTGGGGAAAATCAAATATGCACCACAAAACCTACCAGGAAAGGACCTGCTGAAGCATTGAATGAAATAATTTACTCGAATAATCACGATCCTGCTGGAACACACTGCATGATGTGCTTTAAAATCTAACTTTACTAGAAAAGTTTTATATCTATGTCGGTTAATTACTGTATATATGTATATATATATATATATATATGCCAAAGTTATTATTATAACTAGCCTAGATGTGGTATGTACCAGACTCACTGGCATAATGGTTAAAGCGTCTGTCCGCTTTGAGTCTGGAAGATCGGTAGGTCAAACCCTGGCCGAGTTATACCAAAAACTTAAAAAACTAGAACGGCATTCGGTAGAGCGCATGCCTCCGCCAGGCTGAACAGTTTATATACAGTACATATATATATACATATACAGTACATATATATATACATATACAGTACATATATATATATATATATACATATACAGTACAAGATTTCTTTCAAGATCAGATCCAAGATTGCCAACTGGTGGCCATTTTGTTACTTAAACGTGTCCCTAACCATTTCTTGACATGCATGGAGCGATTTTGTTCAAACGTGGCACAAAGACAATACATGAGAGTATTATACATATGCAGGAGATTTTTTTTGTAACCCGACCAAAGATGGCCGACTGACGGCCTTTTACTCCGTACAGCAAAATTACTAAAACCATGGGAGCTATGACATTTCATATCTTTTTCTTGCTGATAATGTAACTCGTGATGGCAGCAGCACAATGAATTCGGTAGTGTACAAGAACATTTTATCTGCTTATGTACAAGAAAATTCCTCCAAACTCATTAGGCAGTGCTTTGGCATGCAGCAAGACAATGAACCAAAACAAACTGCCAATGCAACCAAGGAGTTCATCATGGAAAAAAGTGGAAGGATTGGTTCTGGCAAAGTTAATATCCTGATTTAAATCTGATGGAGCATGAATTTCACTTGCTGAAGAGAAGACTAATGTCAGGAACACCCAAAACAAACAACTGAAAAATGGTTGCATTAAAGGCTTGGCAAAGCATCTCAAAGGAAGATACCAAGAGTTTGCTGATGTCGATGGGTCACAGGCTCGATGCACTTATTGCATGCGAAGGATATGCAACCAAATACTAACTATTTGAGATTTGTGGAGTAACTGCTGAAGGTTAGGTCGTATGTTGTTCTTCTTTGTCTTTGATCTGTGTTTCTTTCTCTACTATATCTTTCATTAGTTTTTTTTGTAATTAATTAATTAAACCAGAAGTGTCATTTGTGTTTACAGGAAAGGGAATTTCATTATAAACTAGATGGTATTCATAGAATATTTACCCTGCGCAGTCAACTTGTTGCGAGCCAACCCTTCTGTTTTTGAACATTTTTTTCCTTTGATCCAATATGGCTGCCAGACCACGTGAGCGATGACATCATAAGTTTATATTCTCTAATATAATTGTTGCATAGATCATGCTCAATACATTTCAAACTGATCAGACTAAGCGTTGTCCCTGTCGAATTATGACGTCATAATTATGGCACCAATGACGTCATCGTTAACATCACCTATTCCCCATATGGAGTTCTTTACAATGAGCCATGTTTAAATTTTTTCGATGCAGCGGTTTTGGAGATATAGAGGTGCAACATTTTTCGTTTTTCCAAAATGGCACCTGTACCACATGACCTATGACGTCATGATTATCATTAAAATATTCCAAAGGAGGAGGCGCTGCTATGGTGAAAATGTCGTGCCCATCAGACCAACAGTTGCGGAGAAAAAAATTTCACAATGATCGGATAAGTGTTGTACTTGTCGAATTATGACGTCATAACGAAGGCACCGATGACATCATCATTAACATATCTTATTCCCCAAGTGGAGTACTTGACAATGAGCCAAGTTTCTATTTTTTCCATGGAGCGATTTCAGAGATATAGAGGTGCAACTTTTTTCGAATTTTCCAAGATGGCGTCTGTACCACGTGACCTATGACGTTATAATTATGAATAAAAAAATTATACAGGCGGAGGCACTTCTATGGTAAAATTTCATGTCAATGGGACCAACGGTTGCCGAGAAAATGAATTTTTAAAATTCAGACACGGCACACAGCACACAGTACACGTACCCAACTGCATGCTTAACCCCGCTTTTCGCTTAGCGAGCGCAGTGTAATAAAGGGCATGTGTATATCGATTTGTGTGCTGGTGAATTGTGTACATTCTGTGGTAAGGTTAGGTGTGTGTGTGTGTGTGTGTGTGTGTGTGTGTGTGTGTGTGTGTGTGTGTGTGTGTGTGTGTTAGTTATGCATGATTTATTTGTTTGTTTGTCCTCCATCTCTGCTTTCTTTCCTTCTTGTTTCTTGTCTATGGATGAGAGAATCTTGCAATTCATTTTTCTCGGGTTCATCTGACTGCGCCTGGATGGGTTTGAGGGTAGAGCGGCAGCAATTGAAACCTGAATCCTATCCAGGTTCCTCCTGATGATTCCATCTTTGTCTTTTTGCCTCCTCCTCATAATCCAGTGCTGTATTTGGTCAGTTATTTGAGCACATCTTTATAATTGTCAGAGGTTTAAATACAGTACAACTTAGAAAGATTTTAATTTCTTTTTTTTTTGGAAGGAAACAATGGCTTATAGGCTAAAAAGTTTGGTTTTAATACTGGAAAAACAAATATTTCTGAGGTGAATTTCCAGACAGAGGGATAAACATTCTATGGGAACTTGGCAACTTTCTATGCATATTTTCTTTAATCATGAGAATACAAGAGCTGTTCTTTCATATTCTCTCCTTTCTACTGTCGTTTTCCTCAACAATGGACAAGAACAGGTCACCATGTAAAACTCAGAAACACATGTCATAACTGTCCTTTCTTACTGACAAAGAGAAAGCTTTATTTGCAATAGGTTTGGAGTATTTATTTTTAAAACTTTGCTTATAATAACGTGTTGCATTTCAGTGCCAATGTATATAAATTGGAGTTGATTACTGAGACACAAAGTAATATTTGCCCATTCCTTTATTATCTGCGTTGGCAGAATAGCCTACAGGTTTCAAAACTCTCCTTGAGATGGCCAGCATGGGTTTGAATCCTGACTCGAAATATCTTCCACGATATCTTCCATCTTCCACGCCCATCATCTTCCCTGATCGGTCATGGTAAAAAGTCTCCACAGTGCTCGCTGTCAGTCCTTGCCATGTTGTGATCTTCAGTCGCACTTGAGTCGTTCATCGGTTCCGTGCAAGCAGTGCAAGGCATTTCGCAGGGAGTATGAGACATCAATGTGGATGATGTCCATTGGAGGATATTAACCTGGAGGGCCCCGACTGCCACTTTTGTAATGCCAAAATCAATTTTCTTAGGAAGAAAATATTTTCTGAAAAAAGTTTTCTTGAAACAAGAAAATCATGAGAAAACCATTCTTATTTTAAGAAAATATTTTCTTACGAAGAAAATTTAGTTTTGGCTGTGCATTCATTGATGGTTATTAAATATCCCACGGTTTAACGTCCATCCCAGGGACAGCACACACATTGATGCCTCGCCCTGCGTGTGAGACACTGGGATGACAGTTTATAGCTGCAAGATTCAAACCCAGGCTAAACGGCATAAAATCTCAAGCTGTGCACAGAGTGAATAAAGCATATCATGCTGCTCACTACAGCCCCTTACAGGGTAGGACAAACTTCAGGCTATTCAGCACAATCACAATATTACATTATCATCCTGTATGGGCTGCCTGGTGGCAGTATGCCAGCTACCTCTCCAGATTGGTTTGTGGATCACAGAACAGATGATATTTGCAGTCCCTGATTTAGGGCAGGGCAGACTGGGCAGTTGCCCTAGGGCCTCCACAAAACTGTTTTGAAAAAGGGAGTGTATACAGTACCATCATGTAAATTGTGGTCGCTGTATGTACACTCCAAAAAGGGTAGTGTTCTTGCTTCAGTTGTCTGTCATGCTCTTGTTCAGTTTGTATGTTACTTCTGTATCTGCAGGTATATATTCTAAAATACTCTATAAAATTGTTAATGATGCAGATTTGTGTTCTAAATGATGAAAGTTGTTATGCTCAGAAGTCCAAATTGTAGTAGGTAGGCAGGAGTGAGAACTATTGTCGTAGGATGACTGGTCCATCAATGCCTAGGGGCCTCTGCAGTCCTAAACTGCCCATGGACCTCCACAGTCCTAGATCCGGCAATGGATATTTGTTTTTAACTTTCCATCAAAATATGATAGATTAATAAACAAATAGATTAATAGACCCTGGTGTTGGGCTAGCGGCTAGGGTGCCGGCTTAGGATCCTAGGATCCTGGGTTCGAATCCCGGTCGATCGCTGAATTAACGCCAGGGGGGTTGACTCAGCCTGTCATCCTTCCGAGGTCGGCTAATTGAGTACCAGTTCACTGGTAATTCCCTGCTTGTCGTTAAAGGCGGCAAAAAGGGTTGGCGTCAGGAAGGGCATCCGGCCGTAAAACATTGCTTCAAAAAGGGGACCAAAAAACAACAACAACCACGGTTCCCGAAAAAGGCCAACCCCCGCTTTGCGGGGAAAAATGGCCTCTAAAGGTGGTTATAATAAACAAAGCAAAAATCACGAAAAAATTTAAATTTTGCTTCGAAAAGATGGTGCGTGGACCTACCCATATTTTAAACTTTTTTCTACAATAATCAAGAATATAAGAGGTGAAGATGCCTTGGCTGAAGTTTCTTCCAGGTTTTTAAATGTTTTTGTGACCTCGACCTGAAAGGCTAACCTCCTTTCAGAAAAGAAACCCTTGATTCTATGACAAACCCTCTATTTCCAGGTTTCGTTGCATTGCAGCATATTTCTCTCATCGGTTACATCCGTCTCATTTTTCCTGAGACATTAGCAGCAGATCAGGCCCTGGTTTGCTAGTCACTATGAAAGAAAATATTTAAACACATCTTAGACCCCAAGTCCATTTGTACCTTTGACCTTTCCATAATATGCTGTCTATAGACTGTGCAAATCCAACATCTGCGCAACAACAGCTTGCCTTATGTCCAGTTCAAGTTTGGTGACCATTTGCATTCAATCATCTCCTGAGAGTCATATTCACCCAAGCATTTTGATTTGTGGTGTCAAGCAAAAATTAAGTCCTTTTATTTGGTTATTTATTACTCATCATGTGCATTTTCAATTTTATCTGCACTTGCACCTTGCACAGGTAAACAGGCAATTCATCATCAGGTGCATTCATTTGAAGATATGGCTGAGATCATGTATGTACATTGACAAAGGCCTCGTAGGCAATTACCTGATAGCAAAAGCAAAACCGTAGCTACAGGTACCTAAAATCATTGTAAACTATCAAATTTGATTATTCGATCATTTGTGAAAAGGAAATGTGTTTGAATTTTTGTGGACAGCGGACCATTTGAAGAGATCTCTTCTATCACTGGTGAAGAATAAAAACAATTCAAGGTTGTATTCAAAAAATACTCTCAAATTGATATTCCCAAGACAAAAAGTGCCTCTCCCTGGTAAGTCAGACCTTTAACAAGAGGCAGATGCTATTGTCCTGAAAAAACCAAGCCACAATGGAAATTCACTGCAAATTCATGTATTTGCATATGATAGAAGGACCTTATGCTAGGAACTCACACAGACATACAGTTTCTCATTTGTTCAACAAATGGTAGTTATCAGTCCAATTGGTTATGGTAATGATTTGGGAATTGTATCACGAGAGAAAAAAATCCTTATGCAACATTCAGACAATAATGTATTAGAATATATTTGCAAAAGAAACACACTCATCTGTTACAGAGATAAAATATTTTTTCCGCAGAAGGAACTGAAGGTCCTTTGGTCCTTTAAAGGTCCTTTGGAAATGTCTAGGAGCAACATCAGCTCAGCCACGAAGTTGTCCTTTCTCAAAGCTATTTTGATGTACAGAAGCTTAAGCAATAACTGCCTGATGTCATAATGTTCCAAGTACTATATAAAACCACACATTAATATAAAGATACAAATGAAACACGCACAAGAGAGGCCATTTGGTCCATCATACATACGCCATTTACAAACTCCTCATTCACTTTATCAATATTTTGGGTATTTTTCCATATGTTAACCATATTCTTACAATTAACATCTCTTACATGTCATCATCTTACATCTCTTACATCATCTACAGTCAATAAATCTGACCAGGGTACAACACACGATGGCAAACTATTTTAGGATTACTATATTGTGGGATCTTTCATGCCCACAGACTAAATGCAGATGGGACAGCTAGATTTAGGGCCAATTGGAAGGGTGACATTATTTGAGGTTCCATGGACAGATGATTCAGAGGTGAGTACACTTCCAAATAACCTTTCTTTGTTCTCTCTTCTACGGAGGTCGATGATCCAAATATAAACAGGGCCTGCCTCAACTTATCTTGCCCTAAGGTAGGATTGGGTTCATTTCAATATATATGATGGTTATCCCAAAAACTTCTGTCATCCCACTCATAACTTTTTAAGTAAAAACTCAATGTCATGGCGAAATTGCTTCTTTAGAGGTCATGGATCTTTCTCATACAGAGTAGGAGGCCCTAAATCTCAAACCAAAGGTTAGGACCATCTCCTTGGACATACACTACATGACCAAAAGTATGCGGACACCCCTTCAAATTAGTGGATTCGGCTGTTTCAGCCAGACCCATTGCTAACAGGTATATATATAATCAAGCACACAGCCTTGCAATCTCCATAGGCAAACATTGGCAATAGAATGGGCCATACTGAAGAGCTCAGGGACTTTCAATGTGGCACCGTCATAGGATACCACCTTTCCAACAAGTCAGTTCGTCAAATTTCTGCCGTGCTGGAGCTGCCCCGGTCAACTGTAAGTGCTGTTATTGTGAAATGGAAATGTATCGGAGCAACATCAGCTCAGCCGCGAAGTTGTAGGCCACACATGCTCACAGAACGGGACCGACGAGTACTGAAGCACGTAGCACATAAAAATCGTCTGTCCTCAGTTGCAACACTCACTACCGAGTTCCAAAAGGCCTCTGGAAGCAACGTCAGCACAACTGTGCGTCGTGAGGTTCATGAAATGGGTTTCCATAGCCAAGCAGCCACACAGAAGCCAAATGTGCAATGCCAAGCGTCGGCTGGAGTGGTGTAAAGCTCGCCGCCATTGGAATCTGCAGCAGTGGAAACACGTTCTCTTGAGTGATGAATCACGCTTCACCATCTGGTAGTCCAACGGATGAATCTGGGTTTGGCGGATGCCAGGAGAACACTACCGGCCCGACTGCATAGTGCCAACTGTAAAGTTTGGTGGAGGGTGAATAATGGTCTGGGGCTGTTTTTCATGGTTCGGGCTCGGCCCCCTTTTTTTCTTTTTTTTGGATACAAGATCGAGGCTCGTGTAAGAGCTAACATTGATCACAAAAAGACAAACTAACACATAAAACAGTTAGTATTTCAAAAAAGTGGATCTGGAGTGAACTAACGGGGGTAGAGAAGATCAACGTTTTGGATGGGGGAAGATAAGAGATGGTGGTGAACCGCTGTTTCAAAGACCTGGAGGGAGGAGAGGGATTGAAGAGAGTGAGGGAGTTTGTTCCAGAGGCAGGAGAAAAGAGGAATGAAAGAGTGAAGGTGAATAGAGAGTCTTGATTTTGCCAGTTTAACCATAAGAGGGTTGCGGGCAGATCTTGTGTGACCTGTAGGAATATTTGGAGGACAGAGCACAGACAGAGCTGGGGGAGCAAGGCGGGAGAGGAGTCGGTAGAGAACAGAAAGACTGCCAACATGCCTGCGGTGAGTGAGTGAAAGGCCCTCGGAGTTAGCTTCATCGTGGGAGATTCCAATGATTCTGAAAGCTTTGGTTTCAACAGTGTGAAGCCGGGCTAGGTGTGAGGCAGGAGCACCAGCCCAGAGGGGAGAACAGTATTCCATTGAGCTGCGGATGAAAGCCTTGTACACTACCGGTCAAAATTTTTAGAACACCACGATTTTTCCAGTTTTCATTGAAATTTATGCAGTTTAATGTCCAGTGAATAACCTGAAATGGTAAAAAAAAGGTAAGCAGTAGACTGCTCGAGGTAAAAAAAAGAAAAAGTTTAAGTTAGCAAAAACTTTAAAATAATGTAAATTGCACAGTTATATTGCAAAAAAAAGGCCTTCTTCAGGGAACAAGTAATGGGTTAACAACTTACAGCAGTTCGACAGCAATGTAAGTAAATTAAGCCTTTAAAGTTGATGCAAACAATTCCTACAGGTGTCCCAACCTCTGCTGATTACTTGATTACAAACCCCCTGTCTGTATAAAAGCAGTATTGGAACAGACTGTTATTACACCCTCTGAAGCATTATTTGGACAATATTGCACTGCAGGAAGTAGTATATTGGAAACTGGAGGAAACTCTGACAAGAAGAGGTCTGGCAGACCCAAAGCCACAACAGAATCAGAAGACAAGTTCATGAGAGTCAACAGCTTGCGTGATAGGCGGCTCACAGGACAACAGCTTCAAGCACAGCTTAACACTGGTCGAAGTAAGCAAGTCTCAGTTTCAACTGTGAAGAGAAGACTTCGAGCTGCAGGTTTGACAGGTCGAGTGGCAGTAAGAAAGCCATTGCTAAGATGGCAAAATAAGAAAAAGAGGCTTGCCTGGGCCAGGAAGCACCACCAGTGGACTACTGAAGACTGGAAGAAGGTCTTATGGACTGATGAATCAAAATTTGAAATCTTTGGTTCATCACGCAGGGTTTTTGTACGCCGTCGAGTAGGCGAAAGGATGGTTCCTCAGTGTGCGACACCAACTGTCAAACATAGAGGAGGAAGCATGATGGGATGGGCCTCTTTTGCTGGATCCAGAGTCGGCGACTTGCACAGAGTGACATGCACCCTGAACCAAAAGGGCTACCACAGCATTTTGCAGTGCCATGCAATACCCTCTGGTATACGTTTAGTTGGTCAGGGGTTCATCCTACAGCAAAATAATGACCCTAAACACACCTCCAGCCTATGTCAAGACTACCTTCGAGGAAAAGAACAAGACGGTATACTTCAAATCATGGAATGGCCAGCACAGTCTCTAGACTTAAACCCCATCGAGCTGGTTTGGGATGAACTGGACAGAAGGGTGAAAGCAAAGCAACCTACAAGTGCAGCACATTTGTGGGAACTTCTGCAACAGTGTTGGGAAGAACTTCCCGAACAATATTTGATTTCCATTGTAGAAAGAATGCCACGAGTGTGTTAGGCGGTTATATCTGCAAAAGGTGGCTACTTTGCTGAGTCATGAAAGCCCGCTTGGAGTTTGCAAAAAAAGCACCTAAAGGACACTGACTGTGAGAAACAAGATTCTGTGGGCTTTCATGTGTCTTTCACTAAGGAGAAGCTTCCGTCTGGCCACTCTGCCATAAAGCCCAGATTGTTGGAGTGTTGCTGTGATGGTTGTCCTTCTGGAAGTTTCTCCCATCTCCACACAGGATCTCTGGAGCTCAGCCAGAGTGACCATCGGGTTCTTGGTCACCTCTCTTACCAAGGCCCTTCTCCCCCGATGGCTCAGTTTGGCCGGGCGGCCAGCTCTAGGAAGAGTCCTGGTTGTTCCAAACTTCTTCCATTTAAGAATTATGGAGGCGACTGTGCTCTTGGGAACCTTCAATGCAGCAGAATTTTTTTTGTAGGCTTCCCCAGATCTGCGTCTCGACACAATCCTGTCTCTGAGCTCTGCAGGCAGTTCCTTCGACCTCATGACTTGTTTTTTGCTCTGATATGCATTGTCAGCTATGAGACCTTATATAGACAGGTGTGTGCCTTTCCAAATCATGTCCAATCAATTGAATTTACCACAGGTGGACTCCAATCAAGGTGTAGAAACATCTCAAAGATGATCAAGACAAATGGGAGAGACCTCAGCTAAATTTCAAGTGTCATAGCAAAGGGTATGAATACTTATGTCAATGTGATATTTCAGTTTTTTCTTTTTAATAAATTTGCAAAACTTTCTAAAATCCTGTTTTCTCTTTGTCATTATGGGATATTGAGTGTAGATTGATGAGGGGGGAAAACAAGAATTTAAACGATTTCAGCATAAGGCTGCAACATAACAAAATGTGAAAAAAGTGAGGAGGGTCTGAATACTTTCTGAATGCACTGTATGTCATCTACATATTGCATGAAGTACAAAGTGTATTCTATTTTAAGTCTTTCTATGTCTTGTTGAGAAAAGCATGACTTTTTGTGAAGGTCATAACAATTACTCATGTTATGTTGAATAGAGAGTTGGGCAGAAATATTCGTTTGAATTAATTAGTTTGTGAAAAATAATAAATTACTGCCTCATTGCCCTCACCTGACCAATACAATGAGACTTTTTAAACAGAACACAATGTTGATAGAAAATTTATGATGGCAGATTTGGAAATACATTAATGGACAAGACAGAGTTGTGTAGGTTACAGAATTATTTATTCCATGAGCCTTGATTTTGTGGACAAAAAGAAGAGAAGAGTATTTGACAAACGTTGTGGCATTAGATGACAACTGGAGAACCTTTTCACAGTTCATGTGCCTGGCTCCAATACCACAAAGCAAAGGTTCTCAACACCGAAAGAGATATGCTTATGGGTGTTGTTACTTGAGGGTGTATGGTCCTTACAACTCGTGTTGAGCTTGCTTCACATTAGTTTATATCACTGCAACAACTCACAAAAAACAACACCATGCCAATTTCAACTTCAACAAAATGCGCACCCCTCTTCCGCCTCCCTCGTAGATGTCATATCACACTGAGCCATGCTGTTTTACTGCGTATGATATCACACTTTGTTGCAGTCAATCGTTGCCATTTGAAACTGAAGATGGCTGTTTACTTATGAATGCAAACACCCGGGTGTGTGAATTTGTTCCTAGTACAGAGGAGCATAAAGCCCACATTGTAATCACACTCTGGGATTGCACACAATATAACCAGGAATCAAGGAAGAATAAAAAGAAGAACCACCTTTAGAGGCCATTTTCCCCCGCAGAGCAGGGGTTGGCTTTTTTCGGGCACCTTGGTCCCCTTTTTTGAAGCAATGTTTTATGGTCGGATGCCCTTCCTGCCGCCAACCCTGCTAGTCGCCTCTTGTGACACACAGGGAATTAACAGTGAACTGGTACTCAATTTGCCGACCTCGGAAGGATGACAGGCTGAGTCAACCCCCCTGGTGTTAATTCAGCGAAAGACCGGGATTGCGAACCCAGGATCCTCGGATCCCAAGCCGGCACCCTAACCGCTAAGCCAACACCAGGCTATAACCAGGACTCAAGGAATATCCCAAAATACCACGTCACTTGCTATTAGCACTGGCAGAACCATGATCACAGAAAGTGATCTGCCAATCAAATAACAACTGGGTTCGGCCTATGTACTGAAATGTAAGCAGAGGCTTTGGAATAAGGAACGTGCTTCGTATTCCCATCAAAATCAGGGCTCACGATGCTGGGTATCCCATTCAAAATCCCATCTGTTATATTGTATTCAAATGCCATTTTTACTCGTGTTAAAGTATTTAATTTCTTTATCATGCACTTGATTTATAAACAATCTCCTCCATATTAAGGGTGAGATCAAAGAGTTGTAAAAAAGAAACTTGCCTCAGGTTTAAATGCAATTCAGGAACATAACTCAGGTCTTCAGAGAAGCACATTATCCACAAAGCCTCAATATTTCCTTCATTTCAGTACGAAATGATTTACTCCATTACATTGCACTACCACATTGCACCATATTGAACCACAGCACCATTAGGTACGGTCACACAATCCGATGCCACTATGTTCCCCATTGTACAGTCACAGTTCAACACATCGTGACGTAGTACAAAACACGATATTGTACCACATATATTGCACAGCATTTTCCCTTTTCGTGACATATATAAATATCTATAAAGCTCAGTTGACTTTTTGCTCCACCAAATAACAGCGAAATGGAGTTGAGTAAAAGGGTGAAAATTCTACAAAAGCTGTGATAAATAACTATCTCTGTCGGTTTGAATGTTTGAAAGAGAATAGACGTCTGGATAAATTTTTGAATTAAATTTAAATCCCGATTTATATATATATATATAAACGCGAGTTGTCTGTGTGTGTCCACATTTTATTCAGAGATGGCTGAACGGATCTTCATCAAACTTTCAGAGGTTCATCAGTGAGAGACTGGGAGTGTTTTAGGCAAAAAAAAAAAATTGAAAAAAAAAAGGTTCGTTTTTTTGTAGTTAAAAAAACAACAACAACAAAAAAAAAACGCTCAATAGCGCCGAAGCCTTTTTAAATTAATGACAGTTATATACAAGTACACATTCGCATAAATAAATACAAAACAATTACCAGACATTTGAATACAAATAAATCAAACAATTCCGGAAGTGTACAAATTTGGTAGTACGGCTTCTTCTTCTTCTTCCCGATCGGCATAACACTTAACTCAGAAACGTGAGCCACATTCACTCAGAAACGTGAGCCACATTCACTCAGAAACGTGAGCCACTCCCCTTCCTCACCTGCCTCCCCCCCCCCCCATCCCCGTCCCCTCCTCTCCCCTTCCCCCCCCCGTCCCCCTCCCCTCCCCTCCTCTTCCCCCCCCCCCCCCGTCCCCCTCCCCTTCCTACCCTCCCCTTCCTACCCTCCCCTTCCTACCCTCCCCTTTAAGATAAATTATCTGTAAAAGAGCTTTCACTTCTGACTGCTCCCCTTCCCCCCTCTCCCCTTCCTCCCCCCCCCGTCCCCGTCCCCTCCTCTCCCCTTCCCCCCCCCGTCCCCCTCCCCTCCCCTCCTCTTCCCCCCCCCGTCCCCCTCCCCTTCCTACCCTCCCCTTCCTACCCTCCCCTTCCTCCCCTCCCCTTTAAGATAAATTATCTGTAAAAGAGCTTTCACTTCTGACTGCTCCCCTTCCCCCCTCTCCCCTCACCCTCCCCCACCCCCGCCCGGCAACGCCGGGTACTTCTGCATATTGCTTTATATGCTGGAATTCATTTGTCACACCACACACATTGCAATCGTCGTCATTACACAACACTACAACTAGCAATCCTTAAAACCCAAATGATAATTACACATAATTCTTCGGTATGGTTCCTCCATGATATGTGACTTTATGACTATAAGCGCTGCAACAAATTATGTTTTCTGCTTTCCTCATATGTTCTTGTGCCAAAAATAAATTCCTTCATTAATGTTTCCATTAAAATTGTAAATTTTGGAAGCAGTGTTGCGGAGTCTAACTCGCTCTGCCACGCATCAATGGGTTGCGTTGAACATATCGGTTGTGAGTGTTCGCCGGATTCTGCACGATGACCTCCAATTTCATCCCTATACATTTCAAACTGTGAAGGGTCTGAAAGAAATCGATTGATTATTATATCCGTTTTGTATCCATTAATGTATCCGTTTTGGTGGAGGTCACTTAAAATATGTTATTAAAAAAAAAAAGTACAGATTAATAAATTGCATTGCACTGCTGTTTTTCAACTGAAAGCGTTTTGCTTTTTATTCAACCCTGTTCTCCACAATAACGCTTTAAAAACCGTCACATTCCATTGACTCACCCTGTATATACATACTGTATGGCAGTATCATTGCTATGGGGATGCTTTTCAGCGACAGGCACTGGGAAAAATGAAGGACAGAGGGAACAATGAATGGGACCAAGTATAGGCAAATCCTTGAGGAGAACTTGCTTCAGAGTGCGAAAGACCTTAAACTGCAGATAAATATGTGTGTGTGTGTGTGTGTGTGTGTGTGTGTGTGTGTGTGTGTGTGTGTGAGTGTGTATGTGTGTGTGTGTGTGTGTACAGTGCCTTCAGAAAGTATTCACACCCCTTGACATTTTCACATTTTGTTGTGTTACAGCCTGAATTTAAAATAGTTTAAATTGAGATTTATTTTTGTCAATGATCTGAACAAAATACCCCATAATGTCAAAGTGGTGTTTTTTTTTAAATTTTTACAAATTAATTAAAAATGCAAAGTTGAAATGTCTTGAGTCAATAAGTATTCAATCCCTTTGCTATGACACTCCAAATTGAGCTCAGGTGCATCCAATTTCCTTTGATCATCCTTGAGATCTCTACAACTTGAGTCCACCTGTGGCCAATTAAATTGATTGGACATGATTTAGAAAGAAACATTTTTCTAAATAAGGTCCTGCAGTTAAAAGTCCAAGTCAGAGCAGAAACTCTACGTGAAGTCTAAGGAGCTGTCGATAGAACTCCGATATATAATTGTGAGGAGGCATAGATCTGGGAAAGGGAATAAAACAATTTCTAGTGTTGAGAGTTCCCAAGAGCATGGTCATCTCCATCATTACGAAATGGAAAGAATATACAGTCACGTGAAAAAGTAAGTACACCCCATGTAAAGTTTTGACTTCTTCAACATATTTCAACATGCAGCTATTTGATCTTCATTTCAACAATATTGAGAGATAAAGGTGATATAATATAACAAATATCATGAAACATTTACATTTTGTAGTCCATTGTATAATTTAAATAAACATAAATGCAAATTTCACATGTGGAAAAAGTAAGTACACCCCTACATTTATCACTACTTCAAATACCTAAAATTAGAATCAGGTGCACCCGCTCAGGTGCAAATGATGAGAGCATTGTTAGAGAGGATCTTGGAGGAACCTGTCTTATTTAAACCTCAGACATTTACTTTGGTTTGCTCTTTGTTGTTGAAGTGTGCAGCGTCACCATGCCTAGATCAAAAGAGCTCTCTGAGGCCTTCAGAAAGCAGGTTATAAATGCCGATGAGTCTGGGAAGGGATTTAAAAAGATCTCCAAACAATTTGAAATCAATCATTCGACTGTCTGGAAGATGATCTACGAGTGGAGAAGATTCCAAACAACTGCCAACTTGTTCAGGCCAGGCCGCCCCAGCAAGTTCAGCCGAGAGCAGACCACAAGGTGCTGAAAGAAGTCTCTAAGAACCCCAGAATGTCATCACGGGACCTACAGGTAGCTCTTGCCACTGTGGATGTCAAAGTGCACGAGTCTACCATTAGAAAGAGGTTGCACAAATTTGATCTACATGGGAGATGTGCCAGGAGGAAACCTTTGCTGTCCAGAAAGAACATCAGGGCAAGACTAAAGTTTGCCAATGAACACCTCGGCAAAGACCAGCACTTCTGGAACAATGTGCTCTGGACAGATGAGTCAAAGGTAGAGCTATTTGGCCACAGTACCAGAAGACATGTTTGGCGAAAACCAAAGACAGCATTTGACCACAAGAACCTGATACCAACTGTAAAGCATGGTGGTGGAAATATTATGGTTTGGGGCAGCTTTGCTGTATCATGGCCTGGGCAGCTCACCATCATAGAATCCACTATGAATTCTGCATTGTACCAGAGGGTGCTTGAGGATAATATGAGGCCATCTGTCGGTAAGTTGAAGCTCAACCGAAGGTGGACCTTGCATCATGACAATGACCCTAAGCATACCAGTAAATCCACCAAGGAATGGCTGAAAAGAAAGAAATGGAGGGTTCTGGAATGGCCAAGTCAAAGCCCGGATCTAAATCCCATCGAGATGTTGTGGGGGGATTTGAAACGAGCTGTACATGCAAGAAACCCCTCAAACATCGCACTGCTGAAAGAATTCTGCATGGAGGAGTGGGCAAAAATTTCTCCCAGTCGATGTCAGAGACTGGTAGACAGTTATAAGAAATGCCTACTTGAGGTTGTTTCGGCCAAAGGGATAATACCACCTATTAGAGCTAAGGGTGTACTTACTTTTTCCACATGCGAAATTTGCATTTATGTTTATTTAAATTATACAATGGACTACAAAATGTAAATGTTTCATAATATTTGTTATATTATATCACCTTTATCCATCAATATTGTTGAAATGAAGATCAAATAGCTGTATGTTGAAATATGTTGAAAAAGTCAAAACTTTACATGAGGTGTACTTACTTTTTCACGTGACTAGGAAACTATCCAGACTCTTTCTACAGCTGGCCATCCGACCAAACTGAGCAACCGGGTGAAAGGACCTTGGTCTGGGAGGACCCCGAAATCACATTCATGACTGACAGAATTACAGTGTTCCTTGGCTGAGATGGGATAACCTGACAGAAGGACAACAGTCTCTACAGCACTTCACAAATCTCGACTTTATGGAGGGTGACCAGACGGAAGTCCCTCCTGAAAAAAAGGCACATGACAGCATGCCTGGAGTTTGCAAAAAGGCATGAGAAAAGAAAGACTATAAGAACATGAAGCAAAATATTCTGTGGTCTGATGAGATGAAAATTTAACTCTTTGTTCTGAATGCAAAGTGCTACTTCTGGCAGAAACAAAGCACAGCTAATCACCCATCTAACACTATCCCTACTGTAAAGCATGATGGTGGCAGCATCATGCTATGGGGATACTTTCAGTGGCAGGGACTGGGAGACTTGTAAGGATAGAGGGAACAATGAATGGAGCCAAATGCAGGCAAATCCTTGAAGAGAACCTGCTTCAGAGGGCAAAAGACCTTGGACTGCGGCAAAGATTTTTGTTCCAACAGGACAATGACCACAAACATGCAGCCAAAGCAACACTGGAATGGCTTCAGAACATGAACATGAAAGTCTTTGAATGGCCCAGCCAAAGCCCAGACTTTAATCTCATGGAGAATCTGTGGAAAGACTTGAAGATTGCTCTTCACTGATGCTCCGCATCCAACTTGATAGATCTTGAGCAAATCTGCAAGGAAGAATAGGAGAAACTTCCCAAATCCAGATGTGCAATGCTAATACAGACATACCCAAGATAACTCAAAGTTGTAATTATTGTCAAAGGCGCTTCTACGAAGTATTGACAAAGGGGGCTGAATACTTATCTAAATTGGATACTTCTGTGTTTTATTTTTAATTATTTTATAAAAATTTCTAAAACAACATTCCACTTTGAAATGTTTAGATCAGCGACAAAAAATCTCAATTTCATAAATTTAAAATTCAGGCTGTAACACAACAAAATGTGAAAAAAGTCAAGGCGTGTGATTACTTTCTGAAGGCACTGTATAAATAAAGCTCAAATCATGGTTATTTGTTTGTTTATATATGGTTCAAAATATAAAATAAATACAGGATGAAATCCAACCAAATTTTGCATGTTACCTGAGGATACCGCAAGTATGGTCAGGGCCTTGGATGCCATAGGTGGACAGTTTTGAGAGCATGGCAGGATGCCAGACTGAATCGAAAGCTCGAGATATGTCCAGAAAAATGGCCCTGATCTCCTGTCCGACAATGAGAGCTTCCATCCATTGTTGGGAGAGAAGCAGCATGTCCAAGGCGGAGTGACCTGGTCTGAAACCAAATTGGTGATCTGAGATGATGTCAATGGAGAAAAGGAATAATTTCATGTCATCTGCGATGATGGATTCCATGACCTTGCTGATGATTAGAAGTAAGACAATTGTTCTGTAGTTAAGGGTCTTTGAACCTTTCTATGTTATGCAGTGATTTTGGCAGATTTCCAAGCAGATGAAAGATTACCTCGGGCAAATAAACGATAGGGTGAAAAGGTTATAAAGAGGATGTGCAAGAGCAGCAGAGCAGGTTTGTAGGATGCGTGAGCTGATACCATCCAGTCCTGTTGCAGAGTCAGAGCCGATGGTTGAACGAATCTTCTCCACTTCTCAGGTGCAAAAGACACAGAGTCCAGGAGCATTTGGGAGTGACACGGAAGGTGTGAGAATGAAGAGTTAGGGACACAATATTTAGAAGCAAACAGAATTGAAACATTCAGCCTTCTCATGAGTGTAGTCGGATGTGGTGCTATTTGAGGAGAGGGAAGGGATGGAGGGGGAGCATACATCAGAGACTGACTCAACAAGGTGCACCAGGTTTTAGAGGAGGGAGACAGGTTTGAAAGTTCAATCTTGAGGTTGGACAGATGTTGTTTTCTGGCTTTCCTGAGAGTCTCCTGAGTGGAGAGCCAGAAAACAACATCTGCCCAACCTCAATATGCAGTAAATGATTTAATGCGTTAGTATCCATGCAATAAATGGGGCATTTGCTCATAATGTTGAATATAATGATACTTCTCAAAATCAAGTTGAAAATAACCTTTTGGAGGTACAAAAAGGAATTGAGCATTTAAGGTAACCCCTCACATGATACAACACAACAACATGCATTTTAAGGCCATTTTCCCTGCTAGAGCGGGGGTTAGTCAATGGTTAGCCATTGACACCTCACATGATGCACGAAGTAATTTTGTGGCCTGGCTTATCTGCGAAGCTGTCTGAGTAATGATGTCAAAAATGACAGTATTTGGTGTAATCTACTAAGAACTGAACGAATATAAATGATAGGTAGTGCTATGACAGAAAAATTATTTGTGTGCTTCCTGGGTGTGACAATCTGGGACAATTTGTTTGTTCCCAGAAGGTTTCAAAAGTAGTATACCAGCTGTCAGAAAGACTTAAATGTTTATAATCCATGGAAATATTCTGGGTAAATTGTGATGCCAACACTACTGCTGTGAATTGTAATAACTGCTGAGCCAATGAGCCTGTGTTGTACTACTGTTTCCTCTCCATATGAAACTTTCAATGAGCTCATGCTTGTTGTTGCTGTTAAAACATCCTCTCGGTATATCTCCACAGGTCTTGTGGATTATAATGAAACAAATAAAAAAAACATTCATTGGTGGTCTACAAGAAGCTTCCGAGAGCCATCATAGACCAGATAGATCGTCGTTAATCGGTAAATTCCTCTTTTGTTATCAGGGAAATATATCACACCATCAAAATGATAACGACATCCAGAGAAAGAGCGGATCAGCACACGGCCAGAGATAATAAATTCGCATTGGAGGAAATTGATGAAAAGCTTTGGATGTAAACTAATTTCCAACATCAGCAAAAAGCATAATTATTGCTTAATAATAATCTGACAAGAGACAAAAGAGATGCGGAGTCCCTGATGAGCAGCTGATGCTGCAGGTCCCTGGGAAAGCTGGTGCAATTGGCGACCCGATTTTGGCAGCCCAGAAACCAGAATGGAATGGCCATAATATGGAAGAAAATATATAGTTCTGAGCCACAACCACACACCAGCAGTGCAGTGGTGTTAAAGCTCAATACAGGAAGCTGGCACAATCCCAACAATCAGATGAAGGGAATGCTTGGCAAGTCAACTCAGTTCAGATGGCAGAACCTGAAATAATTATGACAGAGGAAATGATTGTGCATGGCACTGAGGGGAGGGATAAATATAGACAAGAGGAAAGGCAGAACTGAAGAAGAGGAAGAGAACGAGGAGCATCACAGACGAGCAGATTAGCTGGTAAACAAACTATAAGTAAGAGTGATGCCATTCAGTGAAAAACTAAAGCTCGATTACATATGAAACGACAAGTTTTTTTTTAAAGCATAAAAAGAACAAAGCGAGCATTTGGAAACCTGACACCAAATAATCCATATTAAGTAAAATCAACAGTGAAGTTTTGCTGCAGTCTTGTACTGCCTTGCAAGTCAGGGTGCCAGTTTGCAAAACCCTGAGGGAGAAACCCTTATACATACGAGCTCAAACAGCTGATTGGGTTGACTGGGTACCCACAGCATGACAAGCTCTCACGAAAAAACAAGTGACACTCAGTAATGTATTACATTAAATGAAGCATCGCTGCGACATAAGCTAGTCGACAGTACAACATTGTGCGCAAATGTAGCTATCGCTAGCACCATTGTGCATTTTTTGTACTGTGCCAGCACAGTACAGAAAACTAGAACGGCATTCGGTGGAGCGCATGTACCTCCGCCAGGCTTATTTAGTTTACGTTTTGTATCCCACCAATTGGCCGGATCTGGATTCGGACCTGAACCAAAATCTAATCGGCTTGTTCTTGTCACCTAACCAACTCGTCCCCCAAGTTTAGTCATGACTCGTCCATAACTTTTTAAAATATCATGTTATATATCGCTTTTCGCCCGATCTCTCAATGGTGAAGAATCACTTAAAAATTAAACAATTCTCGGATCCGAATCCATATTCAGATCTTCACCAAAATCTAACCGATTCGTCCTTGTCACACACCCAACCCCCCCCCCCCCCCCCCCCCACCAAGTTTCGTCCAAATCCGTCGACAACTTTTTGAGATATCCTGCTATATTCGTTTTTGGCTCATCTCCCAATGGTGAAGAATCACTTAAAAAATTCTACTAGCCGGATCCGACTCCAGATCTTTACCAAAATCTAATAATTTCGTCCTTGTCACATACCCTACCTCTCTGCCAAATTTTGTCCGAATCCATCCACAACTATTTGAGATATCTTGTTCACAAACAGACAGACAGACAGACAGACAGGGGGGAGAACATAACCCCCATCCACCTTTGGTTGTGGAGCTAATGAATGTGTGTGATCAGGTGCTCGTGCTGATCTAAAGGGCACAGTTTCTGCCTGATGAGATTGGGCAACCAGAATCGTCAGAAACACCTATCGATCTATCAATGACTCTGTCTCTCAATTAATTAATTAATTAATCTCAATTAATTCTCTCAATAAATTTTTGAAGTTTTCATTGCAGAAATATTGTTCATCATGGTAATTCACATCAGGACCAGAAATAGCCAAAACACTGAGAATGTGGGACAAATGTCATCCCGGTAAGGTATGAAACACAATGCAGGATGCCTTGGTATAAAACAAGACTATCCCATAAAATACAGCATTTCTGGTCACAGTTAATATAATCTATGTTCTCTTAATCTCCAAAATGATTTCATTTAGATTTTAGAGAGTATTTGCATCACAGAAGATAACGAGTAGTACAACCTATTCATAAAAACTATTTAATTAAATAATTCAATTACAAAAAATATATTTCACAGAAAAAAAAAATCAACAAAAATCACTTCTTATCATTCAATGGCTCAGCAATGGAGGTAAAAATAATTAAGGAAGAAATTAATTCAGGTGTGGATGGAAGAAGTAAAAAGATAAGATAATTTATGTATGATGTGAGGTGTTGGTGTTGGCTTAGGGTGCCGGCTTGGGATCCTAAGATCCTGGGTTCTAATCCCGGTCGATCGCTGAATTAACGCCAGGGGAGTTGACTCAGCCTGTCATCCTTCTGAGGTCGGCAAATTGAGTACCAGTTCACTGGTAATTCCCTGTTTGTGGTAAAAGGCGACAAAAAGGGTTGGCGTCAGGAAGGGCATCCGGCCGTAAAACATTGCTTCAAAAAGGGGAACACGGTGCCTGAGGCTAACCCCTGCTCTAGCAGGGGGAAAAAAAAAAAAAAACACCTTTAGAGGGCATTTTTCCCCGCAAAGCGGGGATTGGCCTTTTTCGGGCACCGTGGTTGTTGTTGTTTTTGTTGGTCCCCTTTTTGAAGCAATGTTTTACGACCGGATGCCCTTCCTGCCGCCAACCCTTTTTGTCGCCTTTTACGACAAACAAGGAATTACCAGTGAACTGGTACTCAATTTGCCGACCTCGGAAGGATGACAGGCTGAGTCAACCCCCCTGGCGTTAATTCAGCGATCGACCGGGATTCGAACCCAGGATCCTAGGATCCTAAGCTGGCACCCTAGCCGCTAGCCCAACACCAGGCTAAAATGCCTGTTGTTGTTGTTTGTTGTATGTATGATGAGGGTGTTGATAATGAGAGGTCATGAGGAGCATAAGCCAGAAATAGTGTCGGGAGAAATATTATCTTTATCTGCCATGCCTATTTGCAAAGATTTGGTGGTGAATGATGATCTTTTGATGCAGTGTAAGCATTCTAGAGGCATATCCAGCATGCACAGTGGCACAGTTGGCTCAGGCAGAAGATCTCTGAAGACGTTCAATGCACATAAAGTATCTCGGTGACAGTATGGACTCACGAACAAGGTAGGAATCATGAGGGCCTGAGCAGTGTGCAGAATAGTGCAGTAGATCCAGAAGGAGAGAGAGATTGAAGAAGATGAAATGCCATTGGCAAACCACAGACTCATGAAGGAAGATGGAAAACGCTGCTGAACAACAACCAACACATTGAGGCAATGTAGCACAAAGTATGTGCTGTTGTGCCTGGACCTGCCAAATGAAGCAACTCCAAAAGTTGGATTAACTCTTTCCCTCTTTTGTCTTATTTTATGTCGACATTGTACTGTTGAATGTTGAATGTCATGACTCAACTATCTTGACTCTGCAAAAATCTCCAACTGTTGCTCTCTCAGAAAACTCCACTGCCAACTGTCACCTTAAATATTGTCTCGCCATGCTCTGCCCAGAATCCCTCTTTGAAGCAATCTACCAATCTGATGGCTAGTTTAAGCCTAAGTCACACATAGGCGGATTTGTCGGCGACTACTGGCGACTGGAAAAATCGCCACCACCCGCCGACAATCGTAATGAAACCGTAATGGACGGTCTTCTGTAGTCGTGGTTATCCTCCCCAGGTCGGCTGCAGTCGGCAAGAGCCGCAAAGGGGCCAAATATATATTTTAAATGTTTAAAAACGGTGCGCTCAGTCGTCCTCAAAAAAGATCCGCCATGCTGTCGTGATGGAACCGCCATGCTGTCGTCGGTATCCGTAATAAGACCGTAAAGCGGCCGCAACCCAGTCGCTCATAGTCTTCCGCAATCGCCCCACCAGCTAGCACGGCAGAGATGCGAATGCCATACGGCCTTCCTGCGGCATCTTCCCGACTACGGGCCGACACTGTTGCGGCTGCATATCGACTACAGAAGAATTGCCACGTCTCCCCTGCGGCTATGGGAGACTGACGACGACAGCAGTAGGACTAGTGGCGGCCGAGTTACGGCCATTGGCGACAGAGATACGACTGCCTGGCGACTGCATTACGACATACCACGATTCCATGGCAAGACAGGATGGTGTGAGGGTCTCCGTGGAGTGAGGTCCTGTGGTGCCGACAAGGATATGGCTTTATTGTTTGGACTTGGGACTTTTGGGAACTTTATTTTTGGGACTTTGGTCCTTTGGAAACTTTATTTATGGGACTTGGGACCAGTGGAAATAATTTGTTGGACTTTATTTCCATTCTCTCTCCCTGCAGAAAAGTTTGATTATTACATTACAATGATACATCTTTATTAACTTTGTTATTGTACATCAAACATCTTTATGCTTCATGTCATACATCATTGAAATGAATAAAGTGAAATGTAAAATAGAGAGATAAAGATTTAAAAAGTTGTGTGAATCGTCTCCAATCGCCGGCGGTCTTATTGCAGTCTTGCGGACGTCGGAGTAAACAGCCACCCGGCCCCAATGCAGTCGCCGCGATCCACCATCGGTCGTAATCTAGCCGCCAGACTGTCGCCACGCTGCCGCCGTGCATCCGCAATGCAGTCGTCGTCGATCTTCGACAGTCGCCATCCCACTCGGGGCGTCGTCGCAATCCAGGCGCAATGTGGCCGCCTGCAGTCGCCATACTGCCGCCTGACCATATTTGACCGCCCGAAATCGCCAGTAGTCGCCGAAAAATCTTGATCGCCGACAGTCGCCAAAATATCCGCCTATGTGTGACTTAGGCTTTATGCAACGGTCAGGTATAAATACAGAATAGGGAGCAGATATACAAATTTATCTTCAAACGTTCAACTCATCCTAGGTTGGCAGTTATTGTATGTTGATGGGAAAATAATAAATTAATAATTGACTACAAAATAAAATACCACATGTTGGCCATCTCACACTTACCTAACATGAACAAATGATGTCATATTTAAATTGTTAATTAATTGAAAGGCAATCCAATTTCACTAAATGTAAGAGGGACATTCAAAAAGTCCCTAGCCTGATCTACTTGGTTGAGTCATGATAAATGAAGACCCAACCAATTTCACAGATAAAATAAGTCATTCTTCTTTTATGGGTTTATTGTAGACTTTCTTTTCTTTACGCTTGCACGATTTGCATACAAAACTGTTAACATTCAACTGTCCGTCCGTCCGACTGTCCCTTATAGGTTTTCGTAACCGTGATAACTTGAGAACGGCTGAAGGGACCTAAGTCAAACTTGGTGCAGGTATGTATAATGAGGTAAAGATGAACTGATTAGAGGTCATGTTCGGTAAAAATCCTGTTAATGCAATAACCTGTGAACCAGTGATGGGATTTTGACAAAACAAGGTCAGAGTCTGTAATAGGTTTATAACTTGAGAATGGCTGAAGGGATATAAAGTCTAACTCGGTACATGTATGTATAATGATGTAAAGATTAACCGATTCGATTTTGGGATCACGAAGTCAAAGGTCAGATGTCATGTTCGGTAAAAATCCTGTTACCACAATAACTTGTGAACCAGTGATTGTATTTTGAACAACGTTGGTACAAGTATGTATTATGATGCAAAGATGCACTTATTTAATGTTGGGGTCAAGAGGTCAAAGTCTGTAATAGGCTTTAGTTACTGCGATAAGAGTTCCCATTTGGTGAAGATTCTGTTACCGAGCTAACGTGTGAACCAGTAATGGGATTTTGACCAAATTTGGTAGAAGTATATATTATGAGGAAAGGAGGAACTGATTAGATGTCTGCAGCAAAGGTCAAAGGTCAAAGGTCATGGCAGGTAAAATTGTGATACTTCAGAACAGTTGAATGGATTTGAATCAAACTTGGTACATATATAATGATGTAATAATGTGGGCCGAGACATATCGTTTGATGTCGCGACGTCGAAGAGTGCCATTCTGGTTATAAATGAAAAAGACTGACATCAGAAAAATGGTGCAATAATGTACCATTATAGGAAAGGGTTGAACACAAAGCAAATTCATGAGGGTAAACTGGCAACAACGGAGGATGATGCAACTTCATATTCCACAGAAAAAACTGGCCAGCTGAATTATGTGAGGCGAATCGGCATTGATGATGAACTAAGGTGAGGAACACCAAGGATGCCACCACACCAATATGTGACATTTTGATGAGTGACATATGATCAACAGTCAAGAAATATAACTGAGAAATTGGGCATTAGAACTGGCTCAGTGCACTGCATCCTCACTTAAACATTGGGCATTAAAAAGGTTTCAGGAAGATGGGTTCCCAGAAAGTTCACTGCTGATCAGAAGAAAGTTTGATCTCATGCTTTCAGGGAAACTCTCGAGTGGTCTCAAGCAAATTCAGACAACTTACTGAGCAGGATTGTCACTCAAGATGACTCATGGGTTTACCAATTTTATCATGAGACCAAACAATAGAGCACGTGCATTTTAAGCACAAATTTTCCACCTCTCTGGAAGTTCAAGAATAAGGCATCAGCTGGAAAGGATGACTGTTTCTGGAAGAGTGAAGAGATGATCATGAGTGACTGATTCCCAAAAAGAGACCATCAATGGGCAGCGCTATATTAATGAACCACGGCTGTTGTGAAAAGCCACCAATAATAAATACTATGGAAATTTGAGTGGAGAATTGCTGTTTCTCAAGGACAATTCATAACTTGACTCATCCCAAGTTATTGTGACCATGATGACTAAACTTTGGCTTTTAAATGCTTCCCGATGCAGCCTATTCACCAGATACAGCTCTTATAGACTTCAACTCATTCCACAAGTTGGAGGAAAAGCGTGGTGGGAATAGTTTATGATGAGGTTGAATCAGTCACAGTGGTAAAAGATTTCTGGACAAGTAGTACAAACAGGGGCACCGAGAGGGGGAGGAAGACAGGCAGGGTAACTACCAGGGGGTCTGGACCTAATAGGGTAACAATTATTACTGACTGGCAAAGGTACCCGGTGTTGCCGGGCAAGGCACAGTCACTTTTTGATGGGTTTATTAAGGAGAGATCGGGGAGAGAGAAGAGGAGGGAGAGAGTGGGGAGGGAAGAGGGAGGAGAGGGGAGGGGGAGAAGGAGGAAGGTTTTGGTAGAGAGGGAGAGAGGGGTGCTGGAGAGACAGAGAGGGTTGGGGAGAGAGAGAGGGATGGGTAGAGAAAGGGTGGGGGAGGGGGGGGGGAGAGAAGGAAGAGTGGGGGGATGGGGGGGGGGAGAGAAGGAAGAGTGGGGGAGGGACAGAGAGTGGGTGGGGGAGGGATAGAGAGAAGGGTGAGAGAGACAGAGAGGGGTGGGGGGGGGGGGGGGGGGGGAGAGGGGAAGAATCATAGAGGATGGAAGAGAGAAAGGGGGAGAGACATAGAGGGGTGGGAGAGACAGAGAAAGGTGAGGGGGGGGGTTAGCAAAGATAATGATGTGTTATGCTTAATGACCACATACACAGACACTCCCACATGCACTTACACTCACACTTACCCATATGAGCGGTTGTGAGCAGACCGTTGCAACCAATGCACCATGGCCCAGTTTAAAGTTCAGTTGTGGTAATGCATAATACATACTGTACAGTGTACGTGTACACACACACACACACACACACACACACACACACACACACACACACACACACACACACACACACACCAAAACATAAAGTAGATCAAAACGACAACCCCAAAGGTTTACCTTGAAACAGAGGTCTTTAAAAGCGGAATTAAAGTGGGAAATATCAAAATTCAATTTTAAAATATATCAAGCCACATAGAGCAAAAAATGTCAGTTGATGCTTTTTCGCAGCTGAAACTAACATGGCAGAACTCCGAGCATGAGGTCGATGCAGGTTATTTTTTATATGTATGTATTTATGTGGAAGTGACGGGTCGTATAATAAAAGCAAATTGTGGAAATAGTTTATGATAAATTGATAATAAATATAATGCAAAGAAAGGGGAAAAAAGAAATAGCACATTTTTAGCAGGTGAGGTGCTTCCTGAGTCAATGAACGAAACCGTGGGCCTCAGTGAAGACAGTTGGGGGGGGGGGGGGGGGTGGGAGGGGAGGCGAGGGGTTGCATTTGTTCATCAATCAATATACTTTCTACTTTTTAAAGGAAATAAATAAATTGAATAGACTATAGCAGCAGGAGGATGGAGTAGGGCCACATTCTTTTAAGTCGATCTTTAATTTGATTTATTTTGCCTTTGTAACTCCAGACATTTCCCTCACAGGACACCCAGGTGCGACTGCGGAAGCCTTCACGTCGATCCTGCTGGTTAATTATTTTCGTTGCACTCAAAGTTACACTTTGGACACATTCCTTAATCTTTTCTTCACTCAAGATAATTGTTGGAACAGTAGAAAAAGTTAAGTTTAATGCTTTGGCAAAATGGAGAAGGAGGAAGGACAGCCCTGTTTAAAGCTTAGTTATGAGATATACAGTTAGTTATAAGAATCAGTAATTTCTTAAATTATTCAGATTTCACTCCAGATTTCCATACTTATTTAGACTAGGGGATCCGATCCTGATATCAGAATCCAGATTTTGATGATATGCTTGAATTAGCATGTGAGAGATCATTGTAGTTCCAAGGCAAGGCACGTTTGAATAGCCCGAAACAAAATGTCGGCTTAAGAACCCAACAATGTGACAGAGAGCTGACCAAGATGGCATACCGCCATTTTGGTAAAACATGTTTTGGTTTTTTTTGTGATGAGCATCCCCTAAATTATCTTTAAAAGTCGTGTTTAAACACATCCCAAACACCCAGTTTTCATTCATGCACTCCTTTGGAGTTTGATAAGTATGCATGCAAAGGTTGGGGCCACGAGATTTAATGGTTTTGGAGTTATGGAGGACACACACACACACACACACACACACACACACACACACACACACACACACACACACACACACACACACACACACACACACATTGACTGACTGACTCACACTCTCTTTTATTATTATCGATACTTATAATAGGGAATTATTATTCCTTCTATTTTTTGTTTCATAAAATGATTGCTTGTGATGATAAAACTCCAGGAGCAGCTTTATTTTGTGTCTCCCTCTAACCCACTCAGGGCGATTCCCAGCATGTCATTGTCTTGGGGAGTAATACCTTCTTCTGTAACATCAACTACTGTGGGAACAATGTACACACTGACAAGTGTTACGCCTAGGTCCCCAGTCGGTGAACTGATGTGAGTTGAGAAAGTGGAAGATGCAAGGCGGCCATCTTGGATTTTGACGTGGCGATCGAATTTTCAATAACGTTCTCCCTTATGCGTTCTCCCTTTCGGTGGATGTGCGGAGTGTCGTTGAGAGAGAGGAAGACAAATGATGAATTGCGAAAGATGATGGGAATAGAGCCTGTGATTGATGCTGTGAAGAGGAACAGGTTGAGATGGTTTGGTCATGTGTTGAGGAAGGATGAAAGTGACTGGTTGAGAAGAGTGATGGAAATGAATGTAGAAGGAAGTAGAGGACGGGGAAGACCGAGAAAGACTTGGCTAAAGATGGTGGAAGAAGAAATGCGGGCACGGGGGTTAACAAGGAGAGATGCAGAAAATAGGGCAAAATGGAGAAGATTGTCATGGGGACCGCAAGGCTAACCCCCGCTCTTGCAGGGAAAATGGCCTTAAAATGCATGTTGTTGTTGTTGTTGTTGTCTCCCTTATGCGTAGATGCACCCACACACCAGATTAGAAGTTAGTAGTTCGTTTATTTTTCAAGATATTTTGCTCACAAGGTTCAGACATATATATGGTGGCGGCCATCTTGGATTTTGACGTGGCGACCAAATTTTCAATAGCGTTCTTCCTTATGCGTAGATACACCCACACACCAGATTAGAAGTTAGTAGTTCGTTTATTTTCAAGATATTTCGCTCACAAGGTTCAGACATATATATGGTGGCGGCCATCTTGGATTTTTACGTGGCGACCCAATTTTCAACAGCGTTCTTCCTTTTGCTGAGATACACCCACACACCAAATTAGAAGTTAGTAGTTCGCTTATTTTTCAAGATATTCCGCTCACAAGGTTCAGACATATATATGGTGGCGGCCATCTTGGATTTTGACATGGCGACCCAATTTTCAATAGCGTTCTTCCTTATGCTGAGATACACCCACACACCAGATTAGAAGCTGGTACTTCGCTTATTTTTCAAGATATTTCGCTCACAAGGTTCAGACATACATGGCGTCAGACATACATGGCGGCGGCCATCTTGGATTTTGACATGGCGACCCAATTTTCAATAGCGTTCTTCCTTATGCCGAGATACACCCACACACCAGTTTAGAAGTTGGTACTTCGCTTATTTTTCAAGATATTTCGCTCACAAGGTTCAGACATACATGGCGTCAGACATACATGGCGGCGGCCATCTTGGATTTTGACGTGGCGACCTAATTTTCAATAGGGTTCTTCCATATGCCTAGTTGGCACCCACACACCAAATTAAAATTCGGTCCTTCGCTTACGCATGCACGGACGCACGCACACACGGAGGGGAAAACCATATTCCCCCTTTCGCTCTGCTGTGCGACGGGGGACAATAATCGTGGTAATGATGTCATGACACTGGAGTATTGGCCACACCCTATTTGGATGAAATGGGTTGAGAAATGAATTTGCATATAGGAATAAGTGAATAACACCCCAATTTCCCTGAAACACGGCATGTGTTTCTGATGACGAAAATACGGAAACCCCCGTATAGGTTTTTAAAAAACTTTTAGAAGGAGGGCCCGGATGAAGGGAGCCCGACACTTAGTATTGCCCCGGGGACCATTCTGGCTCTAGGCAGCCATGAGTACAACTTTGACAGGTCAAGAC
This sequence comes from Myxine glutinosa, assembly GCF_964187855.1. Lineage (NCBI taxonomy): Eukaryota > Metazoa > Chordata > Myxini > Myxiniformes > Myxinidae > Myxine > Myxine glutinosa. The sequence goes on from NC_136261.1 coordinate 242,703,053, forward strand.
ACAGTCATAAGCTGCAGTGTTGCTGGGCCATATTGTGTTGAACTGGACCAGCATTATGTTGAAAAGTAAATTGATAACTGAAAACAAATTATTGTTTTTTTTCGATGTCGGACTCAAAATTTTCTGACCTCCCCTCTTACACACAATAATCACTATTTTGATAACAATACATTCAATAGAGAGTAACAGAGAAAAAAAGAAGACCAGAGAAAATGGTGTGGCCTTACTCACATTAATAGATCAATACTATTGAAATAGACTAAAAATACAATGCAAACAAATAAGACAGTAAACAGAACAAAGAGAACAACTTCATAAGATAATAAAATCTCTAAACTATGAAGGAGCATCCAAAAACATGATACACAAGGAATTTTGACAATTGAAAGGCCATTTGGCCCATCATGCCTGTGCTCATTTATCACTTAGTGCAGCATAGATGCTTGCTATACAAACTGACAAACATGACTGACCAATATGTGATAAATATCGAACTACAAATGTGGATCTGTCTGTGTTTTACATATACACTCCTACACCTCTGGATGGATTTGGACCAAATTAGTAACAGACGTAAAAGATAGTACCGGCCAGGTTTTTGCAGGGTTGAAGACTCCTTGAGCCAATGGGAACCCCCCCCCCCCCCCCCACCCGGGAAGAACCCGCAGGAAAAATGATGAGGTATACTTCCTCACTGTTGCAGTTGGATTGCAATGTGCTACCTTTTGTGAAGTTGAGTGCTGCTGGATGGATTTAATTTCCTCGGACAACTGTCTGACTGTCATCTTCTGTGGTTATTCTTGCCACCACCATGGCTGGGATGGCTACTTTTGCTAGTATAACATAAAACAAGAAACATCTCAATTAACTTGATGCTACAAAGAAACTCAAAATATAAATAAGAACACAAAAAACTCTGACAAAGTAAGCAGAAGAATGAGAAACATGTTTAAAAAAAAAACCCCCCAAAAATGTTCTACCAAGAACAAAGGGGAGAAAAAAAGAAGTGAAAAACCTCAGAAAAAGACAATTAGCTATGAAGTTATGCAAAGGAATAATTTGTAAGCAGCCAATATAACACAACAAGAAGGAAGAATGGATGGAAAACCTTAAGTGATATAATCAACAGACAGAGGAAATGTCTTCAGTGACAGGTAATGAAGAAAAACTAAAATCCAGAAAATTTATGCTGATTTTAAGGGCCCTAGCAAGTCTTGGTGGAGCACAGATGTTCTGGATAAAACAAGTTGACATTCTCTACAAACTATAAGCTCAAGTCTTAAACAAATGCATCCAAAGAGAAATAACTTCAATCGCCTGGATCATGGAAGACGACATCTCCCTAATCCCATAATCTGAAGAAATAAAACTCCCTCAAAAATATAGATCTACAACATGCCTACCAATAACATCAAAAGTTCAAAAAGTCATTGCAGAAGATATGTATCACCACTTGATTGAAGATTCCTGGTAGCAGAACATAAAGGATGAAATGGTTATAGAACTGAGGATCACCTCTTGCTCAACAAAGCCACACTTAAATTTTTTTTAATTAAAAAGAAAAATCATACTTCAAACAGCGTAATGTGAGTGCAGGAAACCTTTCAAAAGCATCCAACTCTCCTGGATCATGAAATGCAGAGAACTGTACAAAAGCGTTTCAAATATAAATGGATTGATATACAATTGATATGTATGTGTATATATATATACAGTCACGTGAAAAAGTAAGTACACCCCATGTAAAGTTTTGACTTTTTCAACATATTTCAACATACAGCTATTTGATCTTCATTTCAACAATATTGACAGATAAAGGTGATATAATATAACAAATATCATGAAACATTTACATTTTGTAGTCCATTGTATAATTTAAATAAACATAAATGCAAATTTCGCATGTGGAAAAAGTAAATACACCCTTGGCTCTAATAGGTGGTATTGCCCCCTTTGGCAGAAACAACCTCAAGTAGGCGTTTCTTATAACTGTCTACCAGTCTCTGACATCGACTGGGAGAAATTTTTGCCCACTCCTCCATGCAGAATTCTTTCAGCTGTGCGATGTTTGAGGGGTTTCTTGCATGCACAGCTCGTTTCAAATCCCCCCACAACATCTCCATGGGATTTAGATCCGGGCTTTGACTTGGCCATTACAGAACCCTCCATTCCAAGTTAGTAGTTCGTTTATTTTTCAAGATATTTCTCTACACAAGGTTCAGACATATATATGGTGGTGGCCATCTTGGATTTTGACGTGGCGACCCAATTTTCAATAGCATTCTTCCTTATGCCGAGATACACCCACACACCAGATTAGAATTTGGTACTTCGCTTGTTTTCAAGATATTCCGCTCACAAGTTCAGACATACATGGCGGTGGCCATCTTGGAGTTTGACGTGGGTTGCACCCACACACCAAATTAGAATTCGGTCCTTCGCTTACGCACGCACGCACACCCGCACGCACGGATGGACGGACGCACGCACGGACGGACACACGCACGGACGGAGGGGAAAACCATAGTCCCCCTTTCGCTCCAAGGTGCGACGGGGGACAAAAAGTGCCATCCGGGTGTTTTGCATGCAGGACGATTCATCAATGTGTGTGACATCCATTAGAAGGACATTAACCTGGAGGACCCGTTGTTCAGGATTAGTTGCTGGTGGATGTTAAATATCCCAGTATCATTCAGTGCACAATAAACTTATCACCAGCATCTTGAAAAAAATAGAATTTTTTTCCATCTTCAGTCTAATGTCAGGCCTGGCCTGCTGGTTCGTAAAATACTTGGGCCAAAATTGTTGCTCGGCCGACACCATAAAAAGGTAGGAATAATTGTTAAATTTGAAGAAGTAGTAGTAATAGTAGGTGCTAAGTGTATATTGTGTATATGACATTGATTTGGGCAATTTATTGATAAGTTTGAAAATATGATGAAAATTGTCAACCCCACCTTCCATCAGCTCTTTTCTGAATACATGTTGGCACCACTCCAACCTCCACCCTCCACCCTCTGTCCACCACCCCCATTTCCTCTATGACACATAAGACCTTTGTATTTACGTTTTAATAACACACTGCCAGTTAACATTTATTTAGGTTTATATCAAAGCAATAACATTTGTTGTGCATAATAGAACAAAGATTTGAGTTTGCATGGGTTTGGGAATTTAATTTGTTTGGAAATGACTATGATGATGAAGATTTCACGATGTACTGCTCTTCAACATTAATATGCTGGCTAACGAACAGGGAACAGTTCATTCACTGCAATAAAACTAAGCTCTTACAGATGAAATATGAAATATTATTTTGATACTCAACAGTCTACACACTCTTAATATAACTTTAATAATAAGTAATAGTTAATGTATAAATTAAAGAGTTCTTAGAACACCTTACCCAACAGTCTTGAGAAAAAGGACATGGGAAGGGTCTTTTAATGTCATACTTTGCGTTTCCGAGCACAATTTATGTTTCCTACTGGCCGCCATTTTGTCTGAATATCGATATTCCCCATTGCTGAGAGCAGGAACGGCAAATTTGATTTGTCGAGATGATGTAGAATGGCATAACGTCTTGTCCAAGTACTGCTAAACTGGAGGATTTTGGAAGTAGCAAGAAGATGATTTATGTTCTCCAGTGTTCAAGTATATAATTAAATTGACACAAAACAATTGTTTTAAAGGCTGCAGAAAAAAAATCAAAAAAACTTTTATTGGAAGTTTACAACTGTTGATGCATCATCTTTTACTCCACCGTATTTAACACGTTAAATTAGAACAACTACCAGGGACGCCTCTTCGTGGTAATTTTACCCTCCAACGCAAGTCAGGCGGCCAAATCTCCCCCATTCTTCCCTGCTCCCCGGATTCGACAGGGCAGCGCGGTCATGGTCAGAATGCCGATCGGATCCCATGGGGGAAAAGCCAGATTAGGGAGTGAAAAAATGAAAATGCACTTTTTTTGTTTTATAGGGGATGGTATCAGCAAGTATAAAGCTGGAACATGCTTATGTAAACATGGGGAACCTTCTTGTGTTTGAAGAGTTATGTGGCACGGGGGGTGTTTGTTCAAACAAATTGGAAATGAGGTTTTGATTTGTATGTAAAGCGGAGTTTGAATACTTTTGGTTTTATACTTATAGTAAAAGGACACAAGAGTCAAGAGTCTCTCTCTCCCTCCCTCTCTCACTAACTCTCTTCCTCTCCCTCCTCTCTCTCTCTCCCTCGAACTCTGTCGTGGCTTTGACTTTGTGAAGGTGGAGGTGCATCATCCTGGATGTGGGGGATCGCTGGGTTGCTCCTGCGTGATCGATCGGCTCTCTCCGTGCTGCGTCTGGTTCAAGAGAACTATTCTGGGCTATACAACAACAACAACAACAACAACACATTAAATTAGTTATTTATGCCTGTTTGTGTCCTTTATGGTGTCCCTAAAACAGTTAGTTTCCTGTTTTAGAATGATTCTCAATTTTGATTGACTGCCAGACAGGACAGGCACTACCAGACAGGCACAGACGAAAAAAAAAAAAGTATCTCAATTTGCTACACCCACTCCTCTGTCCTTCCACCATCACGTGATTTAAAATCAATAGCAATGCCCATTCCCAACCTGTTCTTCACGATCAACCCCAACAGTGATGTGCTGACTCATACAGACTGCAGTATATCCATAATAAATATGTTGCCATTTAGTTTCTGAATAATCTTCATTTTGTAAAAACTCAAAGGTATTTGACTCCATTTGAAGCTACCAAATATAAAAATTATAATTCGATGTAAGTAACAATACGAATATGTTTGGCAAGTATTTAAGGAAAACCAATCTCGTGTTGCAGGTGAGCTCAGAAGTAATTTTCTCACATTTGAGCTGTGTCGTTCAGATGCAATTCAAGATAATCTGTCATCCTGTTCCCAGTATGCAGTGTTTCATCATTGAGTAGCTGTTGGAGAAGATGTTAACCTATCCATTATGTTTGCTAGTATTCTCTTGTGGATGTTGAATGTGATGTTTTATCTTTTGAAAAGAGTTAGCTGCTGTATTCTGGGTTTCTGGCCAAATTCCAAGTCCCTGCTCTGACTGAAGGTTACTTTGATAGCTGCCTGCAATGGAGTTGCCTGCAATGCTGCCCTGCAATGGAGTTGCCTGCAATGCTGCCCTGCAATGGAGTTGCCTGCAATGCTGCCCTGCAATGGAGTTGCCTGCAATGCTGCCCTGCAATGGAGTTGCCTGCAATGCTGCCCTGCAATGGAGTTGCCTGCAATGCTGCCCTGCAATGGAGTTGCCTGCAATGCTGCACTGCAATGGAGTTGCCTGCAATGCTGCCCTGCAATGGAGTTGCCTGCAATGCTGCCCTGCAATGGAGTTGCCTGCAATGCTGCCTGCAATGGAGTTGCCTGCAATGCTGCCCTGCAATGGAGTTGCCTGCAATGCTGCCCTGCAATGGAGTTGCCTGCAATGCTGCCCTGCAATGGAGTTGCCTGCAATGCTGCCCTGCAATGGAGTTGCCTGCAATGCTGCCCTGCAATGGAGTTGCCTGCAATGCTGCCTGCAATGGAGTTGCCTGCAATGCTGCCCTGCAATGGAGTTGCCTGCAATGCTGCCTGCAATGGAGTTGCCTGCAATGCTGCCCTGCAATGGAGTTGCCTGCAATGCTGCCCTGCAATGGAGTTGCAACTTTTTCGGGGTTAATTGTCATCTACATTAGTGTTTGCATACTAATTATGGGCACCCCATTGCCTCCTCGAGGGATATGGGAGATATTGTTTTCATCATCATCATTATCATCATCATCATCATAACCATTATTATTTTTATTGACCTCATACAGAGTTGGAATATTTTATACTTACATTGTAATGGTGTCATGTCATTAGACCTACCAGTTCTTTGTCGGAATATAAAGGTCTTAGCCCAACCATGTCAGAGTTTTGCATTGAAAATCCATGGTTCAAATCCAAGTTCAGCAAAATCAGTGCATTCGTTTGGACTTGAGTTCTTCTTTGCTGAGAGTTAGCACATTTGTATGTTTTAGTTGTAGACAGAATTATGTTGGCATAATTATAGAAAACCCATTATTTATCATGTAAAGACGTGAATAAATATGCATATGACCTCCGGTTATCATTGAGGCTTTGTGGATACATCTTTGTCCATCCAAATTTATGAAATGCCCATACAAGGCATTAATTTGCAGTGCCATTAATGGAGTACGCCTATCCACTATAGAATGTTGCTTCTTCTTTTGATCTCGCGGCCCTGGAGGAAATGGAATGTATGGCTATAATAGTAATTGGTATCACTTAACAGGAGCCTTAAAGCAGAGGTCTTGCTCTTTTATCACCACAGTGAGGTCTTTGGCCTCGCATTACACCTTTCATCTGTTTACCAACACCACTCCCCTCTTCCCTTAGCCATTACAGTCTTTCAATCCTCCCAGACCAAATAGTCATGTTTGCATTCATCCCTTTAACCACTCCTTTCTGTCCTCCCCAAATAATATATTTCAGCTCAACTTGACTCCTTATCCATCTATTATCTCAAATGTGGACCATCTCCACATTTGGGTCTCACAATCTGCCATGATCTTTCCTGGGAAAACCACATTTACAATCTGGCCTCCAAAGCCAGTCGCCGACTGGGCATCCTCCATCGTGCGAAGTCCTTCCTTGGCACACCTGAGCTCCTCACCACATATAAGGCTTTCATCCGCAGCTCAATGGAATACTGCTCTCCCCTCTGGGCTGGTGCTCCTGCCTCACACCTACCCCGGCTTCACGCTGTTGAAACCAAAGCTTTCAGAATCATTGGAATCTCACACGATGAAGCTAACTCCGAGGGCCTTTCACTTGCAGGCAGGTTGGTGGTCTTTCTGTCTTCTACCGACTCCTCTCTGGCCTTGCCCCCCCAGGTCTCTCTGGGCTCTGTCCCCCAAATATTCCTGCAGGTCGCACAAGATCTGCCTGCAACCCTCTTCTGGTTAAACTGCCAAAATCAAGACTCTCTGCTCACCTTCACTCTTTGATTCCTCTTTTCTCCTGCCTCTGGAACAAACTCCCTCACTCTCTTCAATCCCACTCCTCCCTCCAGGTCTTTAAAACAGCTGTTCACCACCATCTCTTATCTTCCCCCATCCAAAACCTTGATCTTTTCTACCCTTGCTAATTTCACCCCAGATCCACTTTTTTGAAATACCGACTTCTTTTCTGGAAGTCCTTGCAGTGTCCTTGTGTTTTATACTTCTCCCATCCCCCCCCCCCCCCCATTCCCACAACTCCTTCCCCAAAGCCCTCTCCCTCCCACAGATCTCCCGATGTCCCTGCTCTCAAATGTTGTGTTTGTGCTTCCCCTTCTCTCCCCATCTTGTCTACCGCTACCTTTATTATATGTTTTGTGTGTCTGTTTGATTTTTTGTGTGATAAATGTTAGCTCTTTCACGAGCCTCGATCCTGTATACCAAAGAAAAAAAAATCTCCCTATGTCTGACCTCTGAAGCTCATCCCTACCGGCTACAGTCAGTCAATGTGGTTCCTTCCTCTCTCTGATCCTGCCTCCACTGCTATACTTTACCATTGTGTTGATTTTTACGTAATCCCTTGTTTCCTGTTCCACGCTGCCCTGCTATTGACTTGTAGCCCTTTGTTATCCATATATCTTCCATGAGCCTTAACCCCCAGATTATAAAAAAGGCTGTTTTTAATTGGACAATTTATCAAATTATGTGGGATCTCATAAATCGAATTAATTTTAAACCGATCATCGCAATGAAGATTACTTTCCCAAATTATTGTTGGCACCTTCTCCTAACAGGTGACTATTATGTACATTATGCAAGGCAATGTGATAGAACCCTGATTATTTGAGGGATGGAGAAATATAAAAATAAATAGACAAAATGTTTGACTAAAAATAAATCCAGCATCATAAAAGGTTGTACTTGGGAAGAAAAAAAAATTTCATAAGTATTTTTGCTGTTTTTCCCAGGATGAAAAGTGTTTGTTTGAATCCACAGACAGCTTTGAAAATAGCGTAAGTCGGAAAAGTCGAAACAATGAGGTGTTCTCATTATGCTGGACCAAAATATTGCATTCACCGAAGTTTGAAAAGACAAACTTCAGCTCTTTATAGGACAAAAAATGTTTTATTTTCAGCATGGATCAAAAGCAAAAAGCAAATATTGATATCTTCTCCTAAAATGGGACCTTTTTGTCAGATTGTTGTTCTAAAAGTGCACTGTGCAGCTCCAGGAACTGAGCTATGAAAGCTTTGACAATAGGCTCGGCATTTGTGTCATTTAAAACTGAATTACTAATGACAGCTACCAATAAGTGACTATACTTGTGCTTTTATTCAGCTCCTCACCCGGTAAGATAGGGGGTGGCTAATACCTGTTGTAGGGTTTGTTTCTACAATTAGTGCCCCCAACTGTTAATGGTACCTTGGAGTTTCTTAGACTCCTGACATTTCTTCCTTTTTCTTTCTGCCAATGTCTGAGCTGTATCTCAGACCCAGTTGGGAAATTCGGAATTAAATGTGCATCAATGATGCGACTAAAAATAATGCAGGGTTCACATAATTGTTTTGACCTTGACCTAATTCTAAGGTCATGACCCAGTTAAAGACATTTTACATTTTTCACCATAACTGGAGTAAAATTTGTCAGATCAGAACAAAATTGCCCTACCTAAATAGCGTAGAGCAAACCACATTTATGCTTAATTTACAACATACACTACATGGCCAAAAGTATGTGGACTCCCGAACATCACACCCGTATGTGCTCGCTGAACATCTCATTCCAAAATCATGGGCATTAATATGGAGTTGGTCCCCACTTTGCTGCTATAACAGCCTCCACTCTTCTGGGAAAGCTTTCCACAAGATGTTGGAACATTGCTGCAGAGATTTGCTTCCATTCAGCCACAAGAGCATTATTGAAGTCGGGCAATGATGTTGGGCGATTAGGCCTAGCTCGCAGTCGGCGTTCCAATTCATCCCAAAGGTGTTCAATGGGGTTGAGGTCAGGGTTCTGTGCAGGCCAGTCAAGTTCTTCCACACAGATCTAACCATTTCTGTATGGGCTTCGCTTTGTGCATGGGGGCATTGTCATTCTGAAACAGGAAAGGGCCTTCCCCAAACTGTTGCCACAATCGTCTAGAATGTCATTGCATGCTGTAGCGTTAAGATTTCTCTTTGCTGGAACTAAGTGGCCTAGCCCGAAACATGTAAAACAGCCCCAGACAATTATTCCCCCCACCCCCCCCCCCCCCGCCAAACTTTACAGTTGGCACTTTGCATTCGGACAGGTAGCGTTCTCCTGGAATCCACAAAACCCAGATTCATCCGTCAGACTTCTAGATGGTGAAGCATGATTCATCACTCCAGAGAATGCGTTTCCAATACTCCAGAGTCAAATGGCGGCGAGCTTTACACCACTCCAGCCGACGCTCTGCATTGTGCATGGTGATCTTAGGCTTGTGTGCAGCTGCTCGGCCATGGAAACCCATTTCATGATGCTCCAGATGAACAGTTGTTGTGCTGACATTGCTTCCAGAGGCAGTTTGGAACTCAGTAGTGAGTGTTGCAACCAAGGACAGACAATTTTTTTACACGCTACGTGCTTCAGCACTCTGCTGTCCCGTTCTGTGAGCTTGTGTGGCGTACCACTTTGCGGCTGAGCTGTTATTGCTCCTACACATTTCCACTTTTTTTTTCTTTTCTTTTTTTTCCTTTTCTTTTTTTTTGTATACTGAATCGAGGCTCGTGAAAGAGCTGACATTTACTTCACAAACAAATCAACCAGACAAACAAAATATATAAAAAGAGGGAGCGGAAGACAAGAGAAGGGGAAGCACACAGACACTTGAGGGCACACAACATTTAAGAGCAGGGAGATGTGTGGGAGGGAGAGGGCTTGGGGGGAGGGGGGTGGCAGAAGTATCAAACACAAGGACACCAAGGACTTCCAGGACAGAAGTTGGTATTTCAAAAAAGTGGAATTTGGGTGAAATTAGCGGGGATAGAAAAGATCAATGTTTTGGATGGGGGAAGATAAGAGATGGTGGTGAACAGCTGTTTTAAAGACCTGGAGGGTGGAGTGGGATTGAAGAGAGTGAGGGAGTTTGTTCCAGAGGCGGGAGAAAAGAGGAATGAAGGTGAGCAGAGAGTCTTGATTTTGGCAGTTTAACCATAAGAGGGTTGCAGGCAGATCTTGTGTGACCTGCAGGATTATTTGCTGGACAGAGCCCAGAGAGAGCTGGGGGGCAAGGCCAGAGAGGAGCGTTTCCAATACTCCAGAGTCAAATGGCGGCGAGCTTTACACCACTCCAGCCGACGCTCTGCATTGTGCATGGTGATCTTAGGTAGTCAGGTAGTCAGGGATACCTGGGATAACACTTCACAGGGATAACACTTCACAATAACTGCACTTACAGTTGACCGGGGCAGCTCTAGCAGGGCAGAAATTTGATAAACTCACTTGTTGGAAAGGTAGCATCCTATGACGGTACTAGTTGAAAGTCACTGAGCACTTCAGTACGGCCCATTCTACTGCCAATGTTTGTCTATGGAGATTGCATGGCTGTGTGCCTGACTATATATACCTGTCAGCAATGGGTGTAGCAGAAACAGCAGAATCCACTAATTAAAGGGGTGTCCGCATACTTCTGGTCATGTTGTGTACTTCTCCTGGTTAAAGGTGAAGGTCTTAGACCCTGAGGATACTAATCCACCATTTAGGTCATTCTCCCTTTTCTGCAAATGTACAAGGACTTTCAGAATGGAATTTTGCATTGCTAAAGGAAATATAAAGTATGCGGGGTTGACATAATTTTATTTGACCTCGATCTAATTTTTGAGATCATGACACAATAATAGACATTTTTACATTTCTAACCAAACCTCAATGGAGCTTTATCCGATCAGGAAGAAATTTCCCTCTTTAGATAGCCTAGATCCATGTGCTTTTAGGACTAATTTAATTTACGTCATACCTCTCTGAGTTAAAGGTCAGGCATTTTTTTGCATTTAGTTAAATGTGGTCAAAAATGCATTTTTTTGTCATCGTTCAATTTTGCCAATGTGGAATCTCAAAGACCGCTTGGCCTTCCTATTATGCTTGTATCATAATAATGCACCTGCCCTTTAGTTGTGCATTTGATATTTGATTTATGTCCTTGAGCTACGTTTTCGGATTGTGTCCTAATTAACAAAAACAACTTTTTGATCATAATTTGAATCATTTTCCTCCGATTTTCATTGTGTTGAGTTTTTTGGATAGAATGTAGATGGGGACACATTTTCTTTATTTACAATCTATCCCTAAATATGGAAGGTCAAGGTCATATGGTGGTCTGAAAAAAAATATGGCCATCATTGGGATCACGGGTCAAGGGTAGCCAAGGGAAAGCCTCGCCCACCTAGTTGGGGGAAGACTTAACTACGGCGATCATTTTGTGATCGGAGATATCTAGTTGATTAGTGTCCTTCACCTACATTTTTCGGATTGTAACGTAAACACCTTTTTGATCAGAATTTGAATAATTTTCGTCTGATCTGCATACTGTTGAATTTTATGGATGAATTGTAGATGGAGACATATTTTCTTAATTTACACTCTATCTTTAAATGTTGAAGGTCAAGGTCATATCTGAAAAAATATGGCCATCATTTGATTGCGGGCACGAGGGGAGGCTTACCCTTGGTGATTGCTTTGTGATCGCAGATATCTAGTTTTACTTTGAACTTCATTCACAAAGAATTTGAAAAATATTGCAAGTATAAATATTTATGAGTTTTATTGGAGCCTAAAAAATTAAAAGATTGCACCATATCCCTGACTACCTCCATTTTGAGGCCATGGCAAGAAAAAAAAAAAAAAGCTAAAGCAAAATCTCAGATTCTTCATTTGTATGCAGCACCAGGATGTGGAGAAGCATCATTGGCTCAGGGTGTGGGCGTGGCAATGCTTCTGATGCAATGCCCTCTGCTGGTTATGGCATGAATTTGGAATGTGTTAATGGCACTGGTGATAGCTCACCTACTCTTCATTAAGAACACAGTGGGATCTTTAACATCCACCAACTAATTCCGGTAGATGTGATGCCCGTTTAATGTCCATGAATTTAATGTCCACACTGATGAATCACCAGGCCTGTGAAACACTGGGATAACAGTTTACAGCTGGGTCTGGATTTGAACCCAGGCTAGAGTTTAGAGGTAAGTGTGTTTACCTCTAGGCTATCAGCCCAATCTGAGATAACGAGTTGAGAACTGTTTGATCAGGGGTTCTCAACCTATTCAACATTGAGGACTGTAGATGTGGTTCTCAATGTTTTGTGTGCTATGTAGTAAACAGATGTAGTTTTGTGCCCAGTGCCAGTAAACCTGATCCTCACAGTATGTGTCAAACTTGCCAGACTAGAACGGCACTCTTCGACTGATATGCCTCCGCCCACATTATACATCATAATACTTGCATCAAGTTTGATTTAAATCCATTCAGCTGTGCCCAAGTTAGCACATTTTTACCTGACATGACCTCTGACCTTTGGCCTATTGACCCCAAAATCTAATCACTTAATCTTCACAATATTATAGATACCTGTACCAAGTTTGAATTAGATCACTTCAGCCGTTCTCAAGTTATAGACCTATGACAGACTTTGACCATTGACCTTTAACCTCTTGACCCAAAAATCGAATCAGTTCATCTTTACATTATTCTACATAAGTGTAGGAAATTTGTTCAGAATCAAAATCACTGGTTCACAAGGTATCGTGATAACAGTATTTTTTTTCGTAACATGACCTCTGACCTTTGACCTCATGACCCCAAAATCTAATCAGTTCATCTTTACCTCATTATACATACCTCCACCAAGTTTGACCAAGATCCCTTTAGCCGTTCTCAAGTTATCACGGTAACGAAAACCTATCATGGACGGATGGACGGACGGACAACCTGAAAACATAATGACTCCGGCGACTTCGTCGGCGGAGGCATAAAAAAAAGCAACATAACACCAACATTCTATCAGGAAACTGGATTTGTGGTGTACTTGGTTAAGGATGTTGGTACAGAATTATGATTTGCACATGATCCTCTTTTGTATATCATAATGAAGAGCGAAAATAACAAAATATTTGTTCCATGCCATCACAAGGTGTACTACTGCATATGTTATATCACAAAGCAATGCATATATATATATATATATATATATATATATATATATATATATATATATATATATATATATATATATGTATATATATATATATATATACACAGACTTGGCATTTAATATGGAATATTTTTTTTGTGGGGGTGAACTTACTTTTCAAGATGTCTTAGAACCAAAAGTTCATTGCAATTATGTTGAAATTATTCTACATTTTGTTAATATGACCTTTAAAAGAAACAAAAACCACATTTGACATTTCGAAACAAATAAATTGATCCTTGAAAGTGATGTAAACTGATATCGAACTCAATTCATACCGGGGGCCAAATTCATGGACAGTACTGTGTTAAACTTCTGTACGTTTTCCAGAAGTATCTCTTTATTTTGCACATTAGCCCAAAAAAATTTCAACAAAAACAAAAGTTAAATTACGACTGGGATTACGGACAGTAAAATTACAGTTCAGTACTTCGTGTAACCCCCACGAGCATTCAGGAGAGCACGTACACGTTGAGGCATGCTGTTCACGAGATTTGCCAAGGTTTGGACAGGAATCGCTTGCCATGCAGTGACAATAGCCTGCTGCAATTCACGCACAGAGGTCGGCTGCTGGTCCAAGTGGTCGATTTGACGCGTTAATTCTGCCCACAAGTTCTCGATTGGATTCATATCCGGGGACATGGCAGGCCACTCCATATGCTCTACACCACGGTCAGCAAGAAAGTGTTGGATCATGCGAGCACGATGAGGCCATGCATTGTCATCTTGGAAGACAAAGTTTCCTCGAAAGGCTGCATGAGCAAATGGAAGCAATGTTACTTCCAGAATGGCCCTGTACTTGAACTGGTTCAGATTTCCATTCAGAACAACCAGGTCAGTTTTGCCCCCTGCATGAAAAGCAGCCCAAACTGTCACGCCACCACCTCCAGCTTGGACTCTTGGCACTATACAATCTTTGTTGAATTCATGCACTTGGCTGCGCACTCGGACGCGGCCATCTTGACGATAGACCAGAAATCTAGACTCGTCACTGAAGATCACGTGATTCCAGTGTCCTGGCTGCCATTGACGGTGCTCTCTGGCCCACTGCAATCGGCGCTGGCGGTGTTGTCTGGTCAGGCGTGGCTTTCTCAGGGGACGCCCGGCACGACAGCCTGCTTGAACCAGTCGTTGGTTGACTAGCCTTCTGGATACAGGCACATTTGCCAGTTGCTGACACTCAGCCCCAAGCCGATTAGCTGACTTGGTACGGCCACTGCGGACTAACCGGTGCAGCTGGCGATCATCCCTCCTTGTGGTTCTGCGGGGACGTCCTGGCCTCGGTATTGGAGAAGGGACACCCCTCTGAGCATTTCGTTTCAGGATCTTTGACACCTGACCTTGAGTGATGCCATACTGCCGAGCAAGAGCACGCTCTTTCATGCCGTAATTTCGTAAAGCCACCACTCCATGACAAACAGCATTGTCGAGTTGACAGACCATCTCCAGAGGAAGCGGCAATAACTTTTGGAGACGTGCAGCAGTTGTTTTCCACTAATACAGAACGCAACAACCCTTGTATACCCGACTGTGAAGCCAACCATCAAATGCACCTGTCCGTACATTTTGCCACGCCACCTGTGATATAATCCTGTTGTTGACTTCTTGCTGCGACAGACAATCAGTGACATGGTTCTTTTAACAAATAAATCTCCAAAGTGTAAAAGAAACTCACCAGATTGATATACTGAGTTAAGAAAGTAAACCCAAGTCAAGAAAAAAAATATATTCCATATTAAATGCCAAGTCTGTATATATACAGTATATATATATATATATATATATATATATATATATATATATATATATATATAGATATATATATATATATATATAAAAAAATATATATATATATATATATATATATTTTATATATATATATATATATATATATATATATATATATATATATATATATATATATATATATATATATATATATATATATACACATATATATATATACATATATATATACATATGTATATACATATATATATACATATGTATATATATATATATATATATATATATATATATATGTATATATATATATATATATATATATATATATTGTGAGAAACCACCGGTGAAATATATATATTGTTGCGGATATGGGATTTGGCCTCCATCCATATCCGCTTGTAAATATTCCCCTATTTCCCCAATACTTCCCAACTATCCCCAATCCCCCATTCCCTAGTCCCATTTTCTGTAAACAACACTCTGTAGAACCGACCTTCCCCTATTTCCCCCATTAAATGTCGCACCCAGGTTCACCGCATCTCACGTAGACAACTATAGGACATCTTGCTAGTTATTCTTAGTCTATGTCAGTTAAGGACTCGTTTCCATTAATTCTGACTCTTCGTTGCACCAGAATGTGATTGTATGGCACCGTTAGAAAGTTTAGGACCTCCCAATACCTCCCCGCAGCTCTTCCTCATGGAACTACAACCACAACAACAACAACAGCGGCGGCGGCGCGGGGAGTGTGCGTCCTCACTCCGGCTTGGTTAGCCGCCATTGAACATGTGCTCCGACTGGGTTACCACACAGGGGCTCACTGTCAGCTCCTCGTCAAGGGCGGAGCCCGGTAACCCCCCGCACCCAATGGAAGCGGCGGACCGATTCCATCTGGGGCGGAGCTAACGAGCCGAGGGCGTGTCACTCCCCGCTGGACATGCGCAGGAAGAGGGAGGTGACGTCAGATGCGCCTCAGCTTGGAGAGAAAAGGACGCCACCTCCGAGCGCGACAATACCTCCCCGCATCTCTGGACCGGACCGAGTCGATTCTGCCCCTGAGCCAAGGTGCACCTTGAGCTATCGACTGCCTGCCCTTCCTTGCCATCAATCCCTGTGTGAGTCAGTCTTGTCCCGTTTGTCTGTGGTCTGTCGGGGATAGATAAGACTGTGTCTAAGTGCCCATCTTTCTGTGCTTTACCTCTTACCGTGTAATCTACCCATTTCTGCATCACCAATATTATATCCTCCTCCGGAGGTCTTGAGAACTGTACCCCTTGTGTCGTTGCATTAATCCCAGCCGTTGTGTCCTTTCCTTCATTGATTTAGCATAGCGCGATTCGGCCAACGTTCGAGTGGAATCGGGCGGGATAGGGTTCTAATCGGGGAGTAACTGTGCGGACGCGGTAATACCAAACCGCTCGGTAAACTAACATCTAAAACCGCGTCTGTAACAATTGGTTGTCAGGAGTTGGATTCGGACCTGGGACTAAATTTGTTAGGCCCAAATTTTGGAACACCAATTGTACTATTAGAGTAACAATTGGTGTCGAGGAGTGAGATCGGACCCGAAGCGCGCTTAAAGCGCTCAAAATTACAAGTGACCGAAATTTGATTGTGTTTTACAAAAATAAAAACCCGAATTTTGAAAGTCGCGCTATGGCAGATCAAGACGGCTGGGTTCCGGTAGAGGAGAGTGAGGCAGGTTCGATCCAGGACCAAATTGAGGGACAAGAGGAGAGCGAAGCAGTGAGGGTGGCAGGTTCGCAAAATAGCGTCGTCGCGCACGAGGTTACGGGCGCGCAAAATGGCGCCTCGCACATGGCCACGGCGACCGCGCCCGCGACCGTAGCAGCGCCGTTGGTGGATTCATACCTTTTTTTCCTGCAAATGAGGGCCCTTATGGGACAAATGGGAGACCAAATTGGAGGTTTGAAAAACAGTATAGAAGCTCAGGGTGAGCGATTGGAGGGCAAAATGGGGGTCATGGGGGGCGAAATGGGGCCCAATAGCGAGAAATTGAGGGATGACATGGGAAACCAGATCGGGGGTTTAAGGAATGACATGGGGGCCTAGATCGGAGGGTTAGGGAGTAGAATAGAGGGATTAGACAATAGATTAGGGGAAATGCAGGAGGGGTTAATGGGGGTAGAAAACAGAATGGCCGCTCAAGAGAATCAAATGGAAGGGATGCAAAAGGGGTTAGAGGGGTTAGAAAACAGTATGGAAGGCAAATTGAGGGACATGAGGGACCAAGCGGAAAGGGAAGTTAAACACATGGGGCAGCAGATAGAGGGGGTCAAAATGGGGGTAGAAACTAAATTGGATGCTCACAGGGAGGAAATGGAGCAGATGAGGGTGGCATCTGGGCAGGAGATGCAAGTGATGGGAGAGGAGATCAGAAGAGGTGTGAGTGAGGAGGTCGGAGGAGTGCGCGAGGAGGTGAGGCACTGTAAGGAGCGCATGGAGAAGGAGGTGAGAAAGAGGACTGTAAAGTTACAAGGGGGCATAGAGGACCTGACGCAGGAGGTGGAACAGCTGACGGTGGGACAGACTGAGTTAGTGGAGCAGGTACAAAGGAACACTGCGGTACTAGGAGGGTTAAAAGCGACACAGAAAGAACTAAAAGACGACTTGATAGCGACGAAGAGGGAATGTCAGATGGTACGTGAGGGACTGACAATGAGGTTGGACGAGGTGACAGAGGTAATGGAGACGAAGGACCGGCAGGTGAGGACGCACATAGAAACGGTCAAGGTAGCCTTAGAGGACGAACTTGAGGAGACGTACCGGGAAATAAAAGAGGTGAAGCAGAAATTAGAAGAAGTGGAAGAAGGGGTGAGCGAAATTAAGAAGCGACGGAGAGGGGATAAGAAAGAGATAAAAGAGGAGATAAAAGAATTGGTCCAAAGTCTGTGTTCGGATCGTGATGATGTGCTCATTAACCGGATGAGGGATTCGCAGGTGATGGAGGAGAAGCGAAGAGGAAGAGGACCCGGTGTAAGTGGTGACCAATATGGTCGTGCGTATGATGCGCCAGGTGATTTAATGAGCTTGGGGGTCGAGATGGACCCGGGTGTTCGTGAGAGGCCGTTGGTGAAGTGTGCGACAGGTCTGGTGTGCGAAAAAGGAGGTGTGCGAGAAAGTCCGACTCTGGGGTGTGTGAGGAAAAAGTGCGTGCCAAGGAGTGAGGGTGCTGGCGAGAGTGAGTCGGTCGTAGCGCGTGTGCGAGGGAGCACATGGAAGCGCGGTGTGGTAAGTGTTACAGAGGGTGTGACGAGAAAGTGTGCGCAAGAGTGTGCGCGAGAAAGTTGTGTGACGGACAGGTGCATGGGGAAAGAGTGCGCTGTCAAAGGCAAGGAAGAATGCACGCCTGTGGTGAGTGTTACAGAGGGTGTGACGGGAGAGTGTGTGCAAGAGTGTGCGTGAGAAAGGTGTGTAACGGACAGGTGCATGAGGAAAGAGTGCGCTGTCGGGAGTAAGGGTGAGTGCGTTGTCAAGAGTGGAGGTGAGAGTAGTAAGAGTGACACGGAGCGTGAGTTGGTTGTGACAGGTGAGCGAGGATGTACACCTGGAATGGAAGGATGCACACCTGGAATGGTAGAGCGTGAGTGGGAATGCACGCTGGAATTGGTAGTGAGGCACGTGGTTGGGTGTGCGAGTGAGAGCACACCTGTGATTGTCACAGAGGAGGTGACCGAGGAGGGGGCGCGAAGAGGTGTGTTGGTGAGGTGTGCGAGCGACGAATGTGTGCCAAGGTGTTCGGTGGTCAGGTGTGTGACCAAGTCGGTGAGCGGAATGAGTGTACCGAGGTGTGTAAGGAAAGGTACGAGGAGCATGGGAACAGCTGGAGGTATGAGCAAGAAAGGGGTAGCGTATGCTTGTAACCATGCAGGTGAAGCATCGACGGTAACCGGGGTAGAGTTTAGAACGACTTATAGCCGAATCGGGCCCTCGGTGCGCGTCGGGCAGCTTCGCGTGCCGCAAGGACCAGCGGGGATCCGAACCACGGCGGTTTCGAAAGAACCGCCGTACGCGATCCACGCTGTGCCTCGCTTGGAACGGCCGCGTCCGGGCTCCACTAGGCGGAGCGGGCAGCCCGATAGGAAGGGTCGTCATGGCGACCACTTTCTATTGAGACGTGCCGGCAGGTCGAGATCGGGACATTGGATGGCTCCACGCCGAGATGGTGCGTGGGATCTCAGCCCGGGTAAGCCCCCGTCCCTGCCACGAATGCGGGACGTATCCAGCCGCTGGCACAAAACAACCCGTATTCATTGCTCGGCTGTACGAAGCCGAGCTTTAAAAGGGCATTGGCGCACCGAGAGGATGTAATAAGTAGACGGGTGATAGTGATAGTGATCGTGATTTGATACGAAATTTATAATAGTGGGTAGAATTGGCAGTAAATGGAAAATTTTTGAATTGGTTGGAATTTGGACGAGCAAAATTTATAGTGAGAGACCCCCGATGTGGTGGGATGGCAAATCCACCATCCCTCACAGGTGGGGCAAATGCGCTATAGCTTATGGGGTTGGTGGCAGTGAAAACTAGCCCGGGTGGGTTAGGTTATATTGATAGGGATCTAGCGAAGATGACATTAGGTAACGTTAAGGTTTAGATAGTGACTGATACCTGTAGTGGGGACGCAGGTAGATTAGAGGGGATGATAATGACGAGGGAGCGCAATAGTTTAAAGGGACGACTGGGAAGCGCAAGTTTCAGAGGGGAGTAGTTAGATGAGATGATGCTGTGTGAGAACTGGACAGGTGTGTGGAGCAGTGTATGAGTAGTGAGTGTTGTGGATCAGCGCGAATGCGCTTGGGGAGAGAAGGGTGCAGGTGGCACCAGGTGTGAGAGCACAGGTGTGCAAGTACAGGTGTGTAGAATACATGGAGCAGGGAATGAGTGGTGTGGAGAGAGTTGGAGTAAGTGGTACGGAGTGGTGTGCATGGTGCGAAGGTGTGGATGGGGGAAGAGTGGACCCCTTTCACGAGTACCCGGGGCGGGTAGTGTAAGTGTTAGGTAGAGGGTATAGGTAAATTGTGGTTGGATATTGGCATTTGTGGTGCGGTTGCAGAATGGTATTGTGGATGGGTGCATTAGTGTTGTGGAAATGGCTGGGCGTGTAGCCTGTTAGTGTGTGTAGTTGGTTTGGGCACTCCACCACTGTGAGGATGTCGGCCAGGTGAGGCCGCAGGTGGGCTCTGGGAGCCGTTAGTGTCAGTGGGTGCCTGAGGATCCCGGGTGTGGATCGGGCAGCCCGTGCCAGAGAGGGCACTGAGGGGGTGAGAGTGCGAGAGGGCTTTCCCCAGTTAGTTAGGTTAGGGTGAGGAGCAGGTAAGCTCGGGTGGCACCTACAGTGGTGGAGGTGTGCAGGTGGGTAGACCTGCTGGGAGAGCTACACGTCACAGCCCAGAAATTGTGCGAGAGCACCGAGTGTTGAATCGGGGGAGTGAGACCCCAAATTGAGAAGCACCACAGTTTGGTCAATGGGAATTGGTTTTTAGAACCCATAGTGTAAGTTGGCCAATGGATTGGCAGGGCAAGACCCCAGGTAATGTAAAGTTGTTAAAGTCATTTAGGAAATAGTTAGGATTGACGAACCTGTCGCACCATACGCAGCCACTTACGTGAGGTGATGATGATGACTCCACACCTGTGTTTTCTTTGTTCTGTGTTGCAGGAAATGAGAATTGCTGTGAGGATTTGTGAGACGCATCACGACGTGGATGAGACATTGGGGTGATTCCATCTCTCCCTCCCTAGGAGGGACTGATGATGAATTGGTGATGGCAAATGTTGTTGGTGAGTGGGAGATGGCAAATTTTGATGGGAGTTGGAAATGGCAAATTTGATTGGTTAGGAGGGAGAGAAGACGAATTTGGTTTATGGGAGGAACGGGGAAGACAGTAGGGACGTTTGTTGATGTGTAAAGTAGATGTTTATGGGTAGTGTTGTGTTTTGTGGATACAGTAAGGGGTAAGGGGGGGGGCAATGTAGGTTACCTGGTGGGGGGGGGGGCGTACGGTAGGAACGTACCTGTCTCACCTGGTTCCCATGTGCCCCCAGTGTGCATCACCTTGTATTGCATGCACTTTTGCGCCCTTACCACCTTACTCACTCGTCTTCTTCTTTTGTTTGTCTCCCACCTCCGAGGATCTGGCTTTGGGGCAGAGAGAGAGGAGAGAGAGGTGCTGGCTCTGCAGTTGTGGGCCTGTACTTTCGCTGCTTGCTGCCTGGATCGATACACCATATGGACCGCAATTTTTGTGGCCGCCCACCATGGACCGCAGTTCTTTTGCGGCCAAGCACCACCCGTTGATGGACCTCTGGGTCAACGTGGCACCTATGCCATACAGGTGAACCACTTATAGTTGGCCCCCTTGACGGCCACAATTTAGAAATGGACGCGGTTGGCGCCTTTCTTTATTTTTGAAGGAAGCCAGAACACCAAGTGGGCTCCAAGGCAAGACCAGCGGCAGAACATCGGCCGGCTGCGACACCACCGGTGATTATTGAACACTTTATTGGTGCACCGGATGGTGCTGACTGTACATGATGGGGTGGTGCTTTTGGTGCTTGGATGGGGTGCTCTGCACATTATTAAAGGCCGTAAGGCCACAGGGCACTCGTGGGTTGGTGTATCGATGCTGGCATGCGTGCTCTCTCTATGCATAACATCTGCATGTGTTCCTCCAAAAACAGGTCCTGGATCGTAGTGTAAATATCAGTGTAGTCTTGTGTAAATAATGCTCCCTACCGGCTGTATGTTTAGTTTGAGGATTCTTTCCGTGATTCGGTTATCCTGTGGGTGTGTTTCTGTGAGGAGAAGGGTGCAACGTCGCAGGGGGACATATTTACTCATTTGTGAACATCTGTAAAACTGTCGCACTCAGGGTTGAGTTAATAGTAGAGGGAACTACATCTGAGTGCCACACTAACGTAGGTAAAAATTTATCGGGTCGGGATGCCCCGAGGTAGAGAAGGGTGCAATGTTGCGGATATGGGATTTGGCCTCCATCCATATCCGCTTGTAAATATTCCCCTATTTCCCCAATACTTCCCAACTATCCCCAATCCCCCATTCCCTAGTCCCATTTTCTGTAAACAACACTCTGTAGAACCGACCTTCCCCTATTTCCCCCATTAAATGTCGCAGCCAGGTTCACCGCATCTCACGTAGACAACTATAGGACATCTTGCTAGTTATTCTTAGTCGATGTCAGTTAAGGACTCGTTTCCATTAATTCTGACTCTTCGTTGCACCAGAATGTGATTGTATGGCACCGTTAGAAAGTTTAGGACCTCCCAATACCTCCCCGCAGCTCTTCCTCATGGAACTACAACCACAACAACAACAACAGCGGCGGCGGCGCGGGGAGTGTGCGTCCTCACTCCGGCTTGGTTAGCCGCCATTGAACATGTGCTCCGACGGGGTTACCACGCAGGGGCTCACTGTCAGCTCCTCGTCAAGGGCGGAGCCCGGTAACCCCCCGCACCCAATGGAAGCGGCGGACCGATTCCATCTGGGGCGGAGCTAACGAGCCGAGGGCATGTCACTCCCCGCTGGACATGCGCAGGAAGAGGGAGGTGACGTCAGATGCGCCTCAGCTTGGAGAGAAAAGGACGCCACCTCCGAGCGCGACAATACCTCCCCGCATCTCTGGACCGGACCGAGTCGATTCTGCCCCTGAGCCAAGGTGCACCTTGAGCTATCGACTGCCTGCCCTTCCTTGCCATCAATCCCTGTGTGAGTCAGTCTTGTCCCGTTTGTCTGTGGTCTGTCGGGGATAGATAAGACTGTGTCTAAGTGCCCATCTTTCTGTGCTTTACCTCTTACCGTGTAATCTACCCGTTTCTGCATCACCAATATTATATCCTCCTCCGGAGGTCTTGAGAACTGTACCCCTTGTGTCGTTGCATTAATCCCAGCCGTTGTGTCCTTTCCTTCATTGATTTAGCGTAGCGCGATTCGGCCAACGTTCGAGTGGAATCGGGCGGGATAGGGTTCTAATCGGGGAGTAACTGTGCGGACGCGGTAATACCAAACCGCTCGGTAAACTAACATCTAAAACCGCGTCTGTAACAATATATATACATATACATATATATATATATATATATATATATATATATATATATACAGTGGGGAGAACAAGTATTTGATACACTGCCGATTTTGCAGGTTTTCCCACTTACAAAGCACGTCAAGGTCTGTAATTTTTATCATAGGTACACTTCAACTGTGGAAGACGGAATCTAAAACA
Source organism: Myxine glutinosa (assembly GCF_964187855.1). Lineage (NCBI taxonomy): Eukaryota > Metazoa > Chordata > Myxini > Myxiniformes > Myxinidae > Myxine > Myxine glutinosa. The sequence goes on from NC_136261.1 coordinate 242,726,296, forward strand.
AAAATCCTGAAAATCACATTGTATGATTTTTAAGTAATTAATTTGCATTTTATTGCATGAAATAAGTATTTGATCACCTACCAACCAGTAAGAATTCCGGCTCTCACAGACCTGTTAGTTTTTTCTTTAAGAAGCCCTCCCATTCTCCACTCATTACCTGTATTAACTGCACCTGTTTGAACTCGTTATCTGCATAAAAGACGTCTCCAGACCGTCTCCGACCACAAAGACCGACCGCAAAGCCGTCTCCAGACCTGTCCACACTCAATCAGACTCCAACCTCTCCACAATGGGCAAGACCAGAGAGCTGTCTAAGGACATCAGGGACAAATTTGTAGACTTGCACAAGGCTGGGATGGGCTACAGGACAATAGGCAAGCAGCTTGGTGAGAAGGCAACAACTGTTGGCGCAATTATTAGAAAATGGAAGAAGTTCAAGATGACAGTCAATCTCCCTCGGTCTGGGGCTCCATGCAAGATCTCACCTCGTGGAGCCTCAATGATCATGAGAAAGGTGAGGGATCAGCCCAGAACTACACGGCAGGACCTGGTCAATGACCTGAAGAGAGCTGGGACCACAGTATCAAAGAAAACCATAAGTAACACACTACGCCGTCATGGATTAAAATCCTGCAGCGCACGCAAGGTCCCTCTGCTCAAGCCAGCGCATGTCCAGGCCCGTCTGAAGTTTGCCAATGACCGTCTGGATGATCCAGAGGAGGAATGGGAGAAGGTCATGTGGTCTGATGAGACCAAAATAGAGCTTTTTGGTTTAAACTCCACTCGCCGTGTTTGGAGGAAGAAGAAGGATGAGTACAACCCCAAGAACACCATCCCAACCGTGAAGCATGGAGGTGGAAACATCATTCTTTGGGGATGCTTTTCTGCAAAGGGGACAGGACGACTGCACCGTATTGAGGGGAGGATGGATGGGGCCATGTATCGCGAGATCTTGGCCAACAATCTCCTTCCCTCAATAAGAGCATTGAAGATGGGGCGTGGCTGGGTCTTCCAGCATGACAACGACCCGAAACACACAGCCAGGGCAACTAAGGAGTGGCTCCGTACGAAGCATCTCAAGGTCCTGGAGTGGCCTAGCCAGTCTCCAGACCTGAACCCAATAGAAAATCTTTGGAGGGAGCTGAAAGTCTGTGTTGCGCAGCGACAGCCCCGAAACCTGAAGGATCTGGTGAAGATCTGTATGGAGGAGTGGGCCAAAATCCCTGCTGCAGTGTGTGCAAACCTGGTTAAGAACTACAGGAAACGTCTGATCTCTGTAATTGCAAACAAAGGTTTCTGTACCAAATATTAAGTTCTGTTTTTCTGATGTATCAAATACTTATTTCATGCAATAAAATGCAAATTAATTACTTAAAAATCATACAATGTGATTTTCAGGATTTTTGTTTTAGATTCCGTCTTCCACAGTTGAAGTGTACCTATGATAAAAATTACAGACCTTGACGTGCTTTGTAAGTGGGAAAACCTGCAAAATCGGCAGTGTATCAAATACTTGTTCTCCCCACTGTATATATATATATATATATATATATATATACATATATATATATACATATATATATATATATATATATATATATATATATATATACAGTCACGTGAAAAAGTAAGTACACCCCATGTAAAGTTTTAACTTTTTCAACATATTTCAACATACAGCCATTTGATCTTCATTTCAACAATATTGATAGATAAAGGTGATATAATATAACAAATATCATGAAACATTTACATTTTGTAGTCCATTGTATTTAATTTAAATAAACACAAATGCAAATTTTGCATGTGGAAAAAGTAAGTACACCCTTGGCTCTAATACGTGGTATTGCCCCCTTTGGCAGAAACACCATAGATGATGGGACATGTGAAAAAAAGTTATCTTTTCATCTTCATTCATTCATCATTCTTCACTTCATATATATATATATATATATATATATATATATATATATATAAGGGCCAGTCCATAAGTAACCTTAAAATATTTTTTCACAACTTGTTTATTGCATGTACGTGTGTAACAACTGTTATTTTTTAACATAATCTCCATTGCGTTCAATGCATTTTTTCCAGCGCTTTACTAAGGCCTGGATTCCTCTATTTAAAAATTTTTGGCTGCTTGTGTAGCCATTGCAGCCATTCGTGCATCGCCTCTTGGGCCTTTTCGTCGGATCGAAAGTGGTTCCACCAAGCTCCTTTTTAAGTGGTCCAAACATGTGGTTATCCAAAGGGGCAAGGTCTGGGGAGTAGGGTGGATGAGGAAGACACTCAAAATGCAGGTCCTCGATTGTTGCAACTGTAATGTGGGCAGAAGGGGGCCGAGCATTGTCATGCTGCAGCAAAACTTCGACAGTGAGTAGTCCACAACGTTTTGATATGTTTGCTGGTTTCAGATGATTTTAAGGAGGTCACAGTATGATGCACTGGTGACTGTGGTCCCTCTGGGCATGTAATGCTCTCCAAGTGGGCCTCTGCTATCCCAGAAGAGCATCAGCATCACATTTCGAACGGACAGCTGTGTGCGGGATTTTTTGGGCTTCGGTGAAGTTGAATGGCGCCACTCTTTGCTTGCCCTATTCGTATCTGGCTGAAAGTAGTGGACCCAGCTTTCACCTCCAGTCACTACGCGCTGTAAGAAAGCGTCGTCTTCTGTTTCGTAACGTCGCAGAAGTTCATCGCATGCGTCCACTCGCCGTTCTTTCAGTTCGGGTGTGAGTTGTCGAGGCACCCACCTTGCAGACACTTTGCGGAACCCCAGCAAGTTGTGAATGATATGGTGTACGGAACCTCAGCACTGAACCATGGCTAATGTTCAATTTAGAGACCACTTCATCCAGCATAATGCAATGGTTTTGCCTTGGCACGCTGAACTCCTCCAACCATTTCTGGTGTGTCGCCTGTGTGAGGCCAGCCCAAGCGAGCAGCGTCTGCCACACTGGACACTCCACTTTTAAACTTCCTGTCACAGTCTTACATTTGCTGCAGCGATAAACATGCGTCACCATATTGCATCTTCATTCTGCAATGGACTTCACTGGGATTCACACCCTCACTTCCCAAGAAATGGATGACAGAATGTTGCTCCTCCCTGGTGCATGCTTCTAAGGGAGATGGCATCTTGGAACTGCTCGACTGACATAATACGCTCAATGTTGCCAGATTTAAAACTGGCAAAACATGACTCTTACCCATAGGTATAACATATGTCATCTACAATTACACACATTGCATTCTCGAATTAATATCGCTATTTTAAGGTTACTAATCAACTGGCCCTCGTATATATACATATATATATATATATATATATATATATATATATATATATATATATATATATATATATATATATATATATATCCCCATGCAGGAAGTTATTCCTGTTTACTAAATTTCTATATGAGTTCATCCCCAATGCACTTGTACATACACATACATACACTGACATCTGGGGTCTGCCTTGCAGGCACATAAGACATCAGCCATTATAAAGCTTGCAGTGTTAGTGTGAGAATCTCTGAGGATATCCTGAAGACTCCATAGCTCAGTGGGCTGTCACTGCGTAAGTGATGAGGTCTGTCGGTTCGAGTCCTGGGTTGAGTCAGAATGTTTTCACACTAGCCCCATGCAGGATATTCCTGTTTATTATATATAATATATATATTTTTTTTTTTTTTACATAAAAACATTTTTTTTACATACATAAAAACATTTTTTTTACATACGTAAAAAAAAAAAATCATTATATCATTTTGGCAAATATCTATCAAGACCATTTAAATTTTCAAAATAAGACTAAATATATAACTTTTAAAAATTAATTTGCTTTTTCAGATAAAAAGCAGCATTGGATAGAATAATCTGTGCACCCCAATTGTATCTGTGTGGAATGTCACACAGGCCACACATATTTGCTGACTGAACCGCATGCGGTCTGTTGGCTGCATGTAGAGGACCTCTGTGTTACATGTGCTGTTTATTCAACTCATTATTGAGAAAAGCTGAATGTTTCATGTCGATCAATGAAAAACATTAGATGTAACATCTGCCATTCTTTTTCTTACCATGAATTGTGACTTTTTAAATTCAGTGACTGAGGCTCATGGAAGAGCAGAACAATAGAGGGCAAAGGGTTAACAAAGAAAATAGGCCAAGGGGGAAGCAGTTGCACGAGAATGCTTTTGTCTGACAGGATGGCACGAACTGATGAACTTGTCTTAGAGCGGCCTCGTTTGGTTTTAATTATCAATTCAAATATAAACTGTCAGATTGGCATGTTGCAGGAATGGCCTGGTATCAACGAGTGTGTCTTCCAATGGATGGGACATTAAACTGAGTCTCCTGTCTGCTAGTATTTCTGGTGGACATTAGAAAGATCTCATGGCATCTTATGACAAAGAGTAAGCTTCGTCAACACAAGGACCCTGAACAAATGACACATTCCTGCTTCAACCAGCTGTGGGGATGGATCTGGTCAACTTCTCAGGAAACGAATCTATATAAATCTTTTCAATTGTTGGTGTTTGTTTGTGCATTTGTGCTTTTGTTTGTGTGTTTGTCTGTTTGTTTGTTTATGTGTTTGTACGTTATTCTTTGACAACCGAACCGTAGCACCTCGAGGTCCCAGATTTTGAGTGTTTGTACTTTGTTCATAAGAGGTTGTTGAATGTATGTAAGAGAGATGGGTCAATTCCAGAGGAGTGTAGGACAGGGTTATTTGTGTCGACATGGAAGGGGAAGATGGATGTACAAGATCCGGAGAAGTACAGGGGCTTTGCAGTCCTTGGTGATGTCATGAAGGTGCTGCAGAGGGTTCTGGATGGGAGGATGAGAAAGAGTGGGGAGAAGGAGATTGGTGAAGAGCAGTCGTAGTTTGCAATGGGTAGAGAAAGACAGATGTGAGGTTTGCGCTGAGAGCTTGTGGAGAAGAGGTTGGAGGCAAAAGGTGAAATGGCATTGGGATTTGTGGACCTGAAGAGGGCCTACGATACTGGTTTGAGAGATGTTGATCGTGACATTGATATGGAGGATGGGAGGGCCAGAAGTAGAAATTAGGTCAGTGGGTGCACGGGGGGCAGGCGGAGGGAGGTGTACATGTAAATGAAGGGAAGAGTTTTTGGTTGGTACTGGTGTGTCAGAAGAGTTCAGTGTGAACATCAGTTTGAGGCAGGGAAGAGTTTTCATCCCACTCCTGTTTATCATGCTAATGGAGCTGATAAACAGGAAGGTGAACATGAAGGGAAGTATGAGCTGGCTGTTGTGTTAGAAAGTGGGTGTGAGAGGCAGGAGGAAATGGGAGAGTGGATGGAAGAATTTGAAAACCATGGGCTAAAAATGAGCATGGAGAAGACAGAAGAGATGTGGGTCAGGTAGCAGAGAAAATAAATAAATATCAGGTTCGAGGGTGTTGGCTTACCTGGTGTTGGTTGGTGTTGGCTTAGCGGTTGAGGTTGGCCAACCCTGGTGTTGGCTTAGCGGTTAGGGTGCCGGCTTGGGATCCTAGGATCCTGGGTTCGAATCCCGGTCGATCGCTAAACTAACACCAGGGGGGTTGACTCAGCCTGTCATCCTTCCGAGGTCGGCAAATTGAGTACCAGCTTGCTGGGATGAATGATCCCGGTGTGTACCCCGGTTTAGAATAGGTACACCGTATGCCTGCGCATCGTAAGAGGCGACTAAGGGTTGGCGTCAGGAAGGGCAACCGGCCATAAAAACATTGCCTCAAACAGGGAACCATGATTGTCATGGGACCCCGCAAGGCTAACCCCCACTCTAGCGGGGAAAATGGCCTTAAAACGATCATTCATTCATTCATTTAGAGGGAAAGGAGATCAGGCAAGGAAATACGTTTGAGCATCTGGGGGGAACAATGACTGGGGATGCTATGCCAGAGGCAGATATGCAGAGGATTCAGGTGTGTGTGAATGTGTGGAGGAGGGTGGATGGTGGAGCATGTAATGGCAGACAGAAAGATTTCAAGGAGATTGAAAGGAAAGTTTCTGATGTGTGAGTGACGCCGGCCTACCTTTACAGTCTGGAGACCGTGAGACTGACAGAGAGATACCAACAGAGGCTGCAGGATTGTGAGAACAACTGGGTCAGGAGGATTGGAGGAGTGAAGACGGTGGATAGAAGGAGAATAGATGAACTGAGGGATGAGATTGGTGTGAAGAGGAGCTTGACGAGGAGATTGGTGAAATGTCGGCTGAGATGGGCTGGACACTTTGTGCGGATGGGGGAATAGTGAATGGCAAAGAGAGTGGATATGTTGAGGGAACAAGGTAGGAGGGAAAAGAGGTAGACTGTAGTTGAGATGGGAGGATTGTGTGAAGAGGGATATCAGTAAGGTGTGGGGGTGGTTGCAAGGTGGAGAGAGTTGGTTGAGAACAGGGAGGAGTGGAGGAATATTGTGGCCAAGGCAGGGCAAGAGTTTAGTGCCATATAAAGGGAATAGGAGAACAACAACAAAGTACTTCAGAATCTGGGAAAGGTTTTATGCTACAGCAGGTCAGCCTTGATGTCTGTTTTGAGACGAACAAAGGCCACTATTAAAGTGTATATTGGGATGTGGGGTCAGGCAGTGCTGCTACCAGCTGGTAAAAGGTATCTACCCTGAGGCCAATAACTCCATAGCTTTTAAATGTCCAACACGTTCTGAAACTACTGCCAGGCTCCCTCCCTCCCCCTTGGGCAGCGCCTGGTATAGCCCCTGCTACTACACCATATACAACAGTTCTGCTCTCATTCTACAATGGCTTAATCAGTCCAACCAACAACCTTAGCTGTGTCCATACAGTCACTCGACCAAGCAGTACACGCTCACTATTCAAGCTTTCTACTTATAGAATATAGCTTTACCTGGAGATGTTTACCTTCCTTGCTTGGAACACTGCATGGATGCAACATAACATGAGCACAGGATTTGTCGGTGAAAGAGTGACATTGTCTCAGCACTTGTCAGAAAGCTCAGAGTTAGAAATTGGAGAGACAATACGTCACAGATGTCAATAACTTTTAGGGCAGTGATTGATGGCAAACCAGGTTATTATGCATCTTTATGGAAGTTATCAGTCCTTTTGATTAGTTTTAAAAGTTCTGCATCAGTCTTGAATTTGAGCACACCCTACATTTTCCCACACAAGTGTCATCAAGCACTTTACTGAAAACTAAAACTTTACCATGTATGAAACTATAACAGTGCGATCGTGATGCTGGTGTAACCAAACAAGACATTCTGGATACTCCAGAACAAGAATTTATTCACAAATTCCCTCAGGTGGTTGTTTTAGACTCATTGTGTACTCAGTCACGAAATGTCAAAACAACAATTTGTTCTTTGGTCCAACACTGCAGAAAAATATGACGTTCTGAAGCACTTGTAGAAACTACTGTCGTCACTGAATGAATGCTAATGGCATGACGATATCAATATGTGTTAAACTCGTCTAAAAAGCTTTGCAATGCCACTTGGCGTAGATATATTGTTGAAACTAAGCTTAGGTGGTGAAAATATTTGTACCAATCATTACATGAAAACATCATAACAACGAGTATAATCTGTTTTTTAAAACAATATTCATACATCTTGCCTCATTGGCTGGCAGGATAGCTTGGAGGCAATGCGTTCACCGTCGAGCTGTGCAGCTTGGGCTCGAATCTCGACGAAGCTAGAAACTTTTATTCTTGTCTTTCAAATGCAGGACATGGCCTCCCAAAGTGCACCATCCATCCCATGCGCATTCAACTGGATGTCCCCTCTACTAGCATAAGTTAGTGAATGTTAAAGATCCCACAGTGTCTTTCATGAAGAGTAGGCGAATGATCACTGGCTCTCTGAACAAATTACAAATTATTGCTCTGCTTTTATTGGAGGTTCCTTGACACCAGATTACACAGCTTGATATATAGGTAGATTGTGCATGCGGTCCAGGTAGCAGCTTCTGCACTACAAACTGACCGAATGATTTGCATGTTCCCATATGGATAAGTGGCCTTCTTCGGATAGAAAAAGGCAACCGATTCTTTTTTCCTCATATGTCTAGATTTGGAAGTCTCCGAAAGAAGAGATGAGCAAAACAGCTAGTTAGTTTTGAAGGGATTGCCTTTTTATGTTTTCAATCAGGTCATTTCCTTCTCATTCGGCAGCAAAATCAGAAAGGCTTAACAGCCCGTGGAAACCAGGCTCGGGTTGTTAGATTTTCCGTGGAAATGAGCCACCTTTTGGAGGTTGAGAGAGGTTATTCCAGAGAAATGGTGCCTGAGGTTGAACTATAAGAGAAATTTCATCCATGGTGTGCGTCAGTCAAGGCAGTTTACCAAAAGGTATTTAAAAAGAAAAATTAGCTGCATAATAATTATTGTCATTATTGATGTACAACAGAAATTACAGTACATATATATATATATATACACAGTCGAGGCCAAAAATATTTCTCACCCTTGCACTTTTTTTCAAATAATGCACCATTTATTCCAGAAAATTGTTGAAACAAATAAAATCTTTTGGTATCCACATTTGTATTTCTTTGGTTTGCAGAGGAACAAAACAAAAAAAAGCTGAATGATTATTAAATCTTAGCTTTTTCACACTGAAATCCGAAAATGGCCCGGACAATATTATTGGCACCTTTTAGAAGCTGTTAGAAATAATTAGATTTCAAGCAGGTGATTCTCCTTTACTTTGGAATTGAACTCACCTATGGTGAGTTGCAGGTGCCTGCAATATAAAAATCACTCATTCAACCAGTTTGAATAGAGAAAATAAGTCATTCTGCTGTTTTGTGTCACTTTGTGTACCGTAATGAGCATGGACAAAAGAAAGAAAACCAGAGAATTGTCTGAGGAGGTCAGACACAAGATTGTGGCCAAACATGGACAATCTCAAGGCTATAACTCCATCTACAGAGACCTTGATGTTCCTGCACCACCATACGCAATGTTATCAGGCCGTTTAAGGCCCATGGCGCTGTAGCTAACCTCACTGGACGTGGCCACCAGAGAAATCGTGATCGAAGATTGCAGCGAAGGATTGATCGAATGGTGGAGAAAGCACCGCAATCAACGGCCAAACATTCAAGGCGACCTTCAGACACAAGGTACGACAGTTTCAACTCGCACCATCCGTCACCAACTCGATGAAAGGGGGTCTATGGAAGAAGACCCAGGAGGACCCCACTGCTGAGAGAGCCATACGAAAGCCCGATTGGAGTTTGCCAAAACACACCTGAACAAGTCAAAATCCTTCTGGGAGGAAGTCCTGTGGACAGATGAGACCAAATTAGAGCTTTTTTGGTAAAGCACATCATGTCTGTTTACAGAAAACAAAATTAAGCCTTCACAGAAAAGATCACCTTCCATACAGTCAAACATGGAGGAGGTTCAGTGATGTTTTGGGGTTTCTGTGCTGCCTCTGGCAATGGATGCCTTGAATGTGTGCATGGCATCATGAAATCAGGAGATTACCAAGGGATTTTGGAGCGCAATGTTCAACCCAGTGTCAGAAAGCTGGGTCTCCATCGAAGGTCATGGGTCTTGCAGCAGGACAATGACCCGAAACATACTTCAAAAACCACCCAGGAATCGTTCAAGACAGAACGCTGCACTGTTCTGAAGTGGACAGCAATGAGTCCAGACATAAATCCCATTGAACACCTGTGGTGAGATCTGAAAACAGCAGCTGGGAGAAGGCACCCTTCAAATCTGGGAGAACTGGAGCAGTTTGCACAAACAAGACGAGTGGGCTAAACTGCCAGTAGAGAGGTGTAGGAAGCTCATTCATTGCTATCGGAAGTGCTTGACTGCAGTTATTTGGTCCATAAGCTTTGCTACCAAATATCAAGTCCAGGGTGTCAATAATTTTGTCAATGCCATTTATTTTTATTTTCTGATTTGCAAGGATATATTAAGTTCTGAATCAAAATGAAAGGTTCTGTAATATTAAGTGAAATAAGGAATTGTGGAGACGAAATACTTTTGTGAATTTCAACTTATTTTTCGAGAAAATTGTGAGTTATTTGAAAAAAGTGCAAAGGTGCCAATATTTTTGGCCATGACAGTATATTGTTACTGTATACATACTCCATGTCTGTTTGCTATCTGAAATCCCTGGTGTTGGGCTAGCGGCTAGGGTGCCGGCTTAGGATCCTCGGATCCTGGGTTCGAATCCCGGTCAATTGCTGAATTAACGCCAGGGGGGTTGACTCAGCCTGTCATCCTTCCGAGGTCGGCTAATTGAGTACCAGTTCACTGGTAATTCCCTGCTTGTCGTTGAAGGCGGCAAAAAGGGTTGGCGTCAGGAAGGGCATCCGGCCGTAAAACATTGCTTCAAAAAGGAGACCGAAAAACAACAACAACCACAGTTCCCGAAAAAGGCCAACCCCTGCTTGCGGGGAAAAATGGCCTCTAAAGGTGGTTTAAAAAAAAAAATTTTATACATACTCCATGTCTATCGATATATCATATACAGTCAATCCTCACTAATCCAGACTACTTTGTTCCCAGCACCCAATGTCGGATTAGCGGAGACAAGAGCAAGGAATTTGAGTGAGGAGTAAGAATAAAGGATGAAAGAACAATGAATGGTAAAGGGGAGAGGGGCGTGGGGGGAGAAGAGGGGAAGGAGGAATGGGTGAGGGTCAACAACACTGCCATTGTGTGTAAGTAATATATGGATATTCCCAATAATGATCGAAGCACAGAACTCACATCCAGTGTGGCTTAGTTTGAATCTTACATTGTTCTACTCTAATTGCACTGTTGCTTCTAAATGCCCCCGTCCCTAATATGATTGATACAAAAAGCTCCTCTATGAGGCATGCTCCTTCGAGGAAGTTATATTTTATGAAGTTATAACTTCAGCACAACAGTCTTGAAGAGACTAAAAATTGTATATGCATACATATATACACAAAGAATTAAGTTAAGCACCCCCCCGTTTTTTTACAACCTCGCACATTACAAGTTTGTTGTCGTCAAAACAGTGTAATATACCCATGTTATTGCTATATTTTCTGGAGAAGTGATATTATGGTCACATAAAAACATAACAATCATGCCGTTTTCAATATTTTATTCTGAATAATTTAAGGTGAAATTTGTTGGGAATTTTAGGCATATTTTCACCTCAATTTAAGTATGGAGCTATAGGTCCATCACGGACAGTGTGGATGACGTTTATGTTTTCTAACGTACAGTCATTGTTCTGAGAAGACCTCTAGCGATCTTTGCGTCAATAACGTGTGTAGGACCCACGTGATCGGATCACTGACTCAACCCTACGTCTCATAGACCCTGTAAGCCGTCGTATGCGTTGCTGTGGCAGGTTGTTCCATTCCCGATGTAATGCACGTTCCAATTCATCCAGATTGGCTATTGGAGGGACCATCTTCGCAATTTGTCGTCCCAACATGTCCCAAACGTGCTCGAGGGGGTTCAGGTCAGGACTGTACGCAGGCCAGGGGATGGTTGTCACAGCACCTTGCTCCATCCGATCACGTGGGTCCTACACACGTTATTGACGCAAAGATCGCTAGAGGTCTTCTCAGAACAATGACTGTACGTTAGAAAACATAAACGTCATCCACACTGTCCGTGATGGACCTATAGCTCCATACTTAAATTGAGGTGAAAATATGCCTAAAATTCCCAAAAAATTTCACCTTAAATTATTCAGAATAAAATATTGAAAACGGCATGATTGTTATGTTTTTATGTGACCATAATATCACTTCTCCAGAAAATATAGCAATATCATGGGTATATTACACTGTTTTGACGACAACAAACTTGTAATGTGCGAGGTTGTAAAAAAACGGGGGGGTGCTTAACTTAATTCTTTGTGTATACATTACTGGGTTGACAGGATATCTCAGAGGTTGTGTACCACACTTTTAAGCTGTATAGTCTGGGTTCCATTGCCAACCCAACTATAAACCACCGCCCTGGTGTTCCGCAGGAAAGGCATTGGAACAATGAGCAAGCTTCTCCTACAGAGGGATGTTAAATAAGCCAGGTCTACCCATCTGATAGCACTTGCTGGTTGTCATTAAAGATTTCACGGGTCATTGTAAAAGAGTCGAAGATTGTGTGCTGGTGTCATTGCTAAATTCCACATTCCTGCCCTAAACTGCAGCACCCTGTGGCAGACTTCATGTCCATGTTTGGTTCTCTGCCAGACAAAGCAACTTCTGCAGAACCAATACTCTGGATCCAAGAGTATGGCTACGGACGATATATACATACAAATGCACTTTAGAAAAAAAAAACGTTTTATTAAAAGCCACAAACATTAACTCTTGCTTCAATGATATTTAATAAGATACTGGATTTCAAACAACACAAAGGAAATTGCCTTGGGAACGCATGTCAACTATTTCATTAAATCATTCTGCATGTTCAGCAACTCTCCGAGGATAGGACATTGTTGAATTAGAGCACCGCCCACACATTTATCTGGTATAAAGTTATCAAATCTTTGGACACATTGACTTCTTCTTGTGGAAGGCGTTTTTTTTTTTTTTTGCTAATTCACATCTGGAAGGGAAGAGGACCACAACACACAACATAAAAACGCATGGCCAAATGCATTCTACAATGCCTTATGGTACTTATAGAAATGCGTTTCAATGACATTGACTTTGCTCTAAACTTGATTCAGAATACAGTAGTTCAAAAGTACATATTTGTTATAGCAGAATTACTTTTTTTGCTAAAAGCGATGGCAATGGAATTGCAATACAATAACAATATGTTACATCTACTTTGCTACTAATCTGTTCTTATGTGAGATAAATCCTCCATTTCAATTTATAATATACTAGCAGGAGTACCTAGCATTGCCCAGTGATGTTCTAATCCTGTTGACATTTTGAAGAAATCAATTTGTTTTTTTTGTTTTTTCTATTCCCCTACTTACACTCAAATAAGGAAAATTTACATTTAATATGATATTACACCCCCCTACCTACCTACCTACACACACACACACACACACACACACACACACACACACACACACACACACACACACATACACACATACACACACACACGGCTCTCTTATATAGTATATATTTCATTGAAGATATTTACCAAATAGCAAACAGTTCAGGGAAAGTACTGTAGTGTGCCAGAGCCTGAACGAAACCTCAAATTCCGAGCTCCTAGTAAGTAACTTTACTAACTACAGGCGAGCTGGACCTGCAGGTAACTTCATACATATGTAGAGGATAATGATAATTCCTAGCTGGAAGTAGAGGATAATGTAGTTTTACATTGCAGTTTACCAATCCCAGCCCTGCTTAGTTTAAACTTCAGATATTTCAACCTGCAATGCAAAAGTATTCTTTACACAATTCACTGGGATAAATACTCTACATACGTTTGTTTGTACGATCAAAATATTTGGACTTTTCCAAAATTATCAATTAAATATTCTGTCGAGGAACTGGCCCATCTCAAAGGAAAGTGTGTGACAACCGTTTATTCAATTTAACACAACCAAAGGGTATGCCCAAAAGTATTGGGACAATAATGGGTATATCCAAGATTAGCAATTCACAACTGTTTATTCAATTTCTCATAGGTTGTTACTGTCACTACAACATTTTGTACCAACCAGTTGTATATACCTGGTGCAATGTTGCACCATACAGAACAAGTTTATGTGTAGTAGTGAATTTAGCTCACAAGAGGTGTTTCAAGACATCCCAGCATGGTTCAAGTCAGTCTAAGCTTCAGCATTGTGCCACTGTGCCTGCCATTGCAGTGTTTCAATGTTGTTGTCCACAAACAAATTTACAACAGACAGCAGCAGTGTGACAAGTTGCGTTGTCATGCTGAGAGATGGGAGAACACTCATCGTAGCATTTCATGAAAGCTGGAAGCGCAGAAATGTCAAAATCCACCTTTATACATCACTTGCAGTGAGAAAAATATCTTGCATTCGTGGCCAAAAATATTGACACCTTGCACTTTTTTCAAATAACTCACAATTTTCAAATAAATTATTTCTCTAAAAAGAAGTTAAAATTGCCAAAAGTATTTGGCCTCCACAATTCTTTATTTCACTGTTAATATTACAGAACCTTTGTTTTTGATTCAGAACTTAAAGGGCCACAGACACAGAAAATCATGTTTGGTTTAATTAATAGATATTGCTTCACTTAACACTTAATCGCCCTTTTTTTTGAATAAATATCACTCGATTGGCCCCCGCCACCCAAAAAACGGCGATTTGATTGCTCATGTGACTGGCTACGTCATCGACGGAATTTTTGTTGCTGATGGTAGTTTTTAGCTGGTAGTGGAGTCCCGCCCCTAAAATCGTGATGTTCATTCATGATGTCACCTGTGTGATGTAATCGAGGGAAAGGTTTTGCAGCACGCAATGATAACTGCCTGACCAAGAATCTTCTGATTGTCAAAATCATTATTGAAAACTACCAGCAGCAACAAAAATTCCCTCGATGACGTAGCCAGTCACATGAGCAATCAAATCGCCGTTTTTTGGGTGGCGGGGGCCAATCGAGTGATATTTATTCAAAAAAAAGGACGATTAAGTGTTAAGTGAAGCAATATCTATTAATTAAACCAAACATGATTTTCTGTGTCTGTGGCCTTTTAATATCTCCTTTTAAATCAGAAAAGAAAAAGAAATGGCATTGACAAAATGATTGACACCCGAGACTTAATATTTGGTAGCACGGACTTTGGACAAAATAACTGCAATCAATCGCTTCCTATAGCCATGAATAAGCTTCCTCCACCTCTCTTCTGGCAGTTTGACCCACTCTTCTTGTGCAAACTGCTCCATTTCTCCCAGATTTGAGGGGTGCTTTCTCCAAACTGCTGTTTTCAGATCTCCACACAGGTGTTCAATGGGATTTAGATCTGGACTCATTGCTGGCCAATTCAGAAGAGTCCAGTGTTTTGTCTTGAACCATTCCTGTGTGCTTTTTGAAGTGTGTTTGGGGTCATTGTCCTGCTGCAAGACCCATGACCTTCGATGGAGAAACCTTCGACCCAGCTTTCTGACACTGGGTTGAACATTGCGCTCCAAAATGCGATGGTAATCTCCTGATTTCATGATGCCATGAACACATTCAAGGCACCCAGTGCCAGAGGCAGCACAGCAACCCCAAAACATCACTGAACCTCCTCCATGTTTGACTGTAGGGAAGGTGTTCTTTTCTTTGAAGGCTTCATTTTGTTTTCTGTAAACATAGAGATGATGTGTTTTACAAAAAGCTCTAATTTGATTTCATCTGTCCACAGGACATTCTCCCAGAAGAATCTTGGCTTGTTCAGGTGTGTTTTGGCAAACTCCAGTCGGGCTTTCTTAGCGGGGGGTCCTCCTGGGTCTCCTACCATAGAACCCCATTTCATTGAGTTGGCAACGGATGGTGTGAGTTGAAACTGTCATACCTTGTGTCTAAAGGTCAGCTTGAATCCGGTTGGCAGTTGATCGAGGTACTTTCTCCACCACTCGAGCAATTTTTCGCTGCAATCTTCGATCAGGTTTTCTCTTGCGACGTCCAGGGAGGTTGGCTACAGTGCCATGGGCCTTAAACTTCCTGATAACATTGTGTACGGTGGACACAGGAACATCAAGGTCTCTGGAGATGGACTTGTAGCCTTGAGATTGTCCATGCCTGGCTACAACCTTGTGTCTGACCTCCTCAGACAATTCTCTGGTTTTCTTTGTTTTCTCCATGCTCATTGCGGTACACACAGGGACACAAAACAGCAGAATGACTCCTTTTCTCTATTCAAACTGGTTGAATGAGTGATTTTTATATTGCAGGCACCTTCAACTCACCACAGGTGAGCTCAATTTCAAAGTAAAGGAGAATCTGCTAAAATGGTTCAAAGTTTCTTACAACTTCTAAAAGGTGCCAATAATATTGACCAGGCCATTTTAGGTTATTTGTGTGGAATAAGCTAAGATTTTGTATTCTTTCACCTTTTTTTGTTTTGTTGCACTGCAAACCAAAGAAATACAAATGTGGATACCAAAATATATTTTAATTTCAACAATTTTCTGGAATAAATGGTGCATTATTTGAAAAAAGTGCAAGGGTGCCAATATTTTTGGCCACGACTGTATATGCTGCCTGGAACTGTTCATTTTAAATTTTTGTACACTCCCATAATAATTTTGGTCATAAAGTTTATACTCCAGCATAAGTGTCGACATGGCATCTAACTGAGGGTCTAAAAGTCATATATGGTGTCACAAAAAATTGTGTTATCAGGTTTACTCGCAGGTTACCCAACTCCGATGGGTTGATATATGTCTCGCCTAAAATCAGCAATATATTGGAGTGTGTATTGGTCGGAACAGGAATTCAACGTAAAGTGATGATGTGGACCGTGACACGTGGTACATATTTACCTTATAGACAATGACGGTCTGCCCAGAAGAGGCACTATCGTTGGTGATTAAAATTGGCAAATACATGCCTTTTTATGACAGATCGTTTTGTAAATGGTATCATGCACAGCTTCAACATTTTGTCGTCAAGGTGACACCAGCAATGTTTGTGTCTGTAAAGGTTAAGGTGCCCTGATTACTTCCTCAAAATCATGTGAGAACACTCCAAGTCGGTATTAAAGTATATATCGTGCAGAGGGTCTTTAGGATCGTATTGAATTGAGGGTCTTGGAGGTGCCACCAAGATGTGCATGACAACAGAGTGGATATTGGTTCCTGTTTAATGTCTGCTTTGAGAGGAGTATTATTTGACAATTCCATCTTCCTTTTCATGTTACATAGTATGACCACTAAAAACGTGTGCTAGAGGCTTGGGAATATATTTTAAAATGAAATAAGGTAGGTGCATACATTCTAAAAGTAATGAGATATACTCTGCTAATCTAGAAATAAACAAGCAAGAGCAAATGTGGTCTCAGCAAATATATATATATATGGCCTAAATGCAAAACGTTACGTTTGACGCACAAACCCAACACAGCACATCACCCAAACAACACCATCCCGACTGTGAATCACACCATCCCGACACAGCACATCCCCAACGTTTCTCATCAGCAAGGACTGGGGTACTTGTTATCATAGAAGGGAAAATGGATGGAGAAAAATACAGAAAAATCCTAGAGGAAAGCCTGCTACCCTCTTCAAGAAAGCTGAAATTTGGGACGGAGGTTCACCTTTCAGCATGACAACGACCCGAAACACACAGCCAAAGCTACACTGGAGTGGCTAAGGATAAATGTCCTTGAGTGGCCGTCAGAGCCCCGACCTAAATCAAGTCGAAAATCTGTGGTATGACTTGAACAATGCTGTCCACCAACGCTCCCCATGTAACTTGACTGAGCTTGAACCGTTTTGCACAAAAGAATGGGCAAATATTGCCCAATCAAGGTGTGCAAAGTTGGTAGAGACCTATCCCAACAGACTCAGCTGTAATTGCTGTCTAAGGTGCTTCCACCAAGTATTAACTCAGAGAGGTGGACACTTATCCAACTAAGATTTTCTAGTTTGTAGAATTTCACTTTGAAGTTGTGGGTTACGATGTGTAAATAAAGGTGGAAAAACTCTGATTTAATGCATTTTAATTCCAGGCCATAAGGCAACAAAAGGTGAAAAATTTGAAAGGGGGTGTAGACTTTCTGTAGGCACTGTATTGTGTACATATATTACATCTATTGAATACAAGATGTATACATATACGGTATTTATTTCTATATTGCAGACAAAGGCCTTCACTTTCTTCCTTTGTGACCTTCACTGCTGGATCACTTGAAGAGGTGGGTAAAGTACAAGTTAAAAGAACAGATTTGTTGTCCATAAAAAGGTAATTCCATAACTTTTGCAACAAGGCCAAGTGCACAGTATTTTTGTATCAAGACCTTTTAACTATTATGAATTGAACAGTGCCATTTCCTCACCATACTTGACAAAATGGACAAACGATTAACCTTGTTGTCACTGTTCTTCAGTTTGTTTGTTTTTCTCTCAATAAAACTCCTCAGTTTCCTCTAAAACTCCTCAGAATGTTACATTTTAATTCATTCATTCACTCATTCTTTTGCCATTAAAGGCTTCGCGGGAGCCTCATGGCTCCACCAAGCTGAAAGCTTAAGGCGGTAATACACCAAAAGAATCCCAATGAGGCAGAGTGGCCAACACTATACTTCACCCATACTTACAGGGAGCTTTTGCTCTGTGATGCTATTTGGGATTTTTTTCCTGTTGGCCTTTTTAAGAGTTTATATCACATACCTGACCCCAATCAGAGGAACCCAAACGCTCAGACCACCTCGATGCTAATCGATCCCTTGATACCCCTACACAATCAATATACATGATGTGTCTCTTTCCAATTTCCTTGTCGTAACTATAAAAAGCACCCCTATTTTGGAAACATGGCAAAACATGTTTTGTGTCACGTGGGTTCAAGTGAGCCAGTGTATGCCATCCTACAACATGTCATGTGCCAGAGATATATAAATGAGGCAAGTTATATTTTGCCCCAACCTCAAGTACCAAAGAGTAAACGCTATTGGACATAGGTTGAATGTGCAGAGGTAAAGTCTGCCAACCCAACCAGGCTGCCTTGTAAAGAACAAAAGTTGCACAAAACATCAAGGTGCATGCTTTGTAAAACATGCATGTCCACCGTAACAACTGTTACGAAGGATCGCATGTTTTGATTTACATGGTAATTGATATTTGATTAAATTATAAAATTGACATTCAGACAAAGTGCCAAAACTCTATGCTTATACAACATGTAATAAACATTTCATCAAAAACTTATTGATAGATTTCTGCAATTTGGAAGTTTTCACTTACCTTGCTAACCTTTTCAAACACAGACAGGTGATGGAGTGGTAAACAATTAAGAACACCCTGAAAGCTTGCAGCATTGAATAGTACTTTTTATGTGTCTCATTTTAATTTCTGCCTATACAATGAAAAATAAAATAAAATAAAGAAAGCCTGGTGTTGGCTTAGCAGTTAGGGTGCCAGCTTGGGATCCCGGGATCCTGGGTTTGAATCCCGGTCGATCGCAGAATTAACGTCAGGGGGATTGACTCAGCCTGTCATCCTTCCGAGGTCAGAAAATCGAGTACCAGCTCCTGGTAATTCCCCGTGTGTCGCAAGAGGCGACTAACAGGGTTTTTTTTTTTTTTTTTGGCGGCAGGAAGGGCATCCGGCCATAAAACATCGCTTCAAAAAGGGGATCACGGCGCCCGAAAAAGGACCAACCCCTGCTCTGTGGGGAAAAATGGCCTTTAAACGTGGTTCCTATATTATGAAAAATTATCCATCTTCTTTCAGGTTATAAACATTAATCTTTAAGCTGTCATGAGAACAAAGCGTTTCGTTCTTTCTTTTGAACATTAAGATATAAATCTTTTTATCATGTAATTGTTTCGATATGGTTGACACTCTTCTCTCCATTGTCGTTTTTATAATTCCAAGTCAGGTTAATTGCAAAAGTTTCAAGCAATGAAAAACATAAAAGGGTGCCCTCAAGAAAAATCTGCAAAAATTCAAACCTGATTGTTCACATTGCAAGGATTCCACGTGTGTGTCACCAGGAGCTCTTAAGTAAGCAGGAATGGTTGAACATTCTTTCTTAAAAATTCCTTTTGCAATGCATTGCTGGATTCTGAGTTCATTACCACCCTTTTATCTGACACAATTTATATGAATCAAAATTGTGTTATTACCTGGTCGCATCAAAAACCGAAAATCTTTTTTTTAAAGCAAATAAAGACTGTACAAGTATACGCTTTTTGTACATGGAAAAGATTCTATCTGCAATGTACCTGCATGAGGAATTTAACCTTCGGCAGAATGCTCTTATTTTGACATTCATTCGAGTTATGTGCCCTTTGATAATGCAATGCTTCTTGTATATGTAATCAAAAATGCTTCTACCTGTTTGATCTGTTTGTTTTCCTTTTCTTAATACTATGGATACACAGATTCCCCACATACATTGCCACTGCTAAAATATATAAAACAACTGCAATTTGTATTCTGAATTTGCAATTTATTTAACCTATACCAACCTTTTCTGCTTCTCTTCCTCGGGTAGTAAAGTAGTGCCAAATCCCCCGTTCTACTCGTCTCGCAACGCGACGTTATGTTAATAACCCGAATAAATTATTGCATCGTGGAACTATAAGCCATTATCATAATATATGCACATAACTTATCTATCTGAATCATCATGACGTATGCACACAAATTCCTCCAGAGTCAAATCTATAGCCGTCCTTATGGAGTGAATGGCCTTCAGGCCTGGATTGAGGCTTTACTTTTAATCTTTTATTTCATTTTTTGGAAACACATAGTTCACATTATTCACCCAGACTTATGCATCGGCCAATAGTCCAGGGTGGATAATTGTGTTTATAATGGTTTTGAGAAAGGTTATTTCTACAGTTCTAACCATATGGCAAATTATTCCCATGCTGCTATTTGGGAGATAGAACCAAGCTTCTGTGTTTAATTAAGAGCGATTAAATAATTGTATTAGGAGAGAAGGTTTATCTGCAATAATCCAATTTGAAACGCTCCGACATGATTGATTCTCGTTGCCTGGCCAAGCTAACAATGCGGAAACCAACTAAAATTGACAGGTGATAGTTTTGCATTTGATGAAACATTGCCCTCAGGATGATTACCATTTCTATCATAGCTCATGACGACACTGGGATTCAATGTTCAAATCTCAAATACCATGTTCATGAGTATATTGTCGACCTTAAACTTAAAATGTAAACATACACAGATCTCTCCTTAAATACTTGTCCGACATCGGATAGATGCACAAGTTCCTCCAAGTGTTAAATCTTTCTTTCTTTTTTTGTAAAAAAAAACAAAAAAACATTGCCAGAAGAAAGAGCGGAAATGATCCAACAGCATCTAAATGTGTCATTGACATGGAAGGACATGTTACATTGATAAAACACGTCGCATTTCGTTGCACAAAACTCAAGACAAATGCTCAAATCAATATGCTAAGCAAACCACCTGAATTGACTTGGAAATGTTATAAAAGTGAAAAACTTTCCATCTGCGAGTACAGACGTAAAGATCCTTTTCGGTCATACATGAAATTTAATTTAACCACACTATGTTTTGTTTAATTGCAAACTGATGCTTATAATTTTTTAACTTAAATTTTTTTCCTTGCAAACTGATGTATTCTGAACTCGGAAGCAGGCATGTTAATCGACATTAATTCAACGCCCGGGGTTCAATAACAGTATGCCACGCATGTCTCGAGAAAACAATGGATACATTAAAGTATCAAAGTAATAACAAAAGAGTTACCATGGATAGACAGATGTGTCGCATATACGTCAATTCCCTCGTATTTCTGTATGATCGAAGAGTTCTCAGTATCTATGAAAGTATGTTTACCCTCACTGATCAGTCAAGTTGAAATAATCACACGATTCACAATCCACAGTAACAGTGCTTCATTATTGTACAAAGCAATGCCATGTATTAGGTCATTTATCCATGCTGCTTGTAGTTTGAATTGGATATTCTTCTTTACTAATCACGATAAACACACCACCTCTACTGACCTCCACGAAAAATACGGTAGCAGCTCAAAAAACACATCGATTAGGGTCCAATTGATAATGACGCGATTAAGGCTCCAAGCAGGCATGCACTGTTGGACAAGTGTTGAAATCATGTTAAATCTGAAACAGAGAGATGATCGCGGATGCCATGAGGGAAGTGCAGCGGACTTGCCGGGGCGAACAAAAGGCATGTGCGCAATGCCTCCTTACCTGTCCATGCACCTGTCGTGTGGGACGCTCGCGGGCAGGATGGATGAACGTCTGTAGGGTAGAAATGTGAGATGGAATCTCTCTCCCTCTTTCTCTCGGTCTTACATGCAGCCTGGTCTCATCATTATCAGTGGCTCCACAGGAACCGGCAGGATGGGTGGGCGGTGTGCGCTGCTCTGCGATCCGACTCCACTCCTCGCTCACGTCGCACCGTCTGAGCCATTCAGGTGAATTTGCAAGATTGGCCCTCCCTCTCCTTTTCTCCTCCTTTTACCCTGGCATCCTCATCACAACCATGGTAATTAGGCCCTGAACCAGCATTAGTGGGGGGTTGTAAAGAAGGCGGATGTCTATATAGACATTGACGTCCATTACACACCTCAATGTCTGAAGATTCAGTGAATGCTTCAGTTTCCTTCCAATGCCTAATCATGACCTTGTTATCCCTGCTGTCAATGACGAAAGGTGAAGGAAGTCTCGAGTAACTAAAACACAATACAAATGGACTATAAGATGACCTATAGATACCTGCGAATGGTTCATGCGAGTCCTGGGATTTTACTCGAGTGAAATGGAAAGATTAAAAAATCGGAAGATTGGACGGAGAGAAGCCTCGAGGGCAAAGATTTTCATCGATGGTTTGGATTGAGGAATGAGAAATGGCCATCGAGATCAAATCAAATGCCGAATTGAGACCAATGCTTCGGATTTTTTAAAAATTCTGGCAGACATTTATATACCATTATATCTCCCTTACCTTGTTGATAGAGCATCGATTCTCTCTGTCTCCCCCTCTCCCTCTCTAAATCCAGGCATTCTGCCGCTGGAACTGGAACTACTGGCACGTTCTGACTCACGGTCTCGCCAGCGAAAAGATCTGACCTTCTTTAACCAAGAGACACGTTTGTTCAGCGATTCCAAACTTAAATCTCTTGGCATTGCTATTGGAGCCGAAAAACTACAGCGAATGGATGAGGGAATATGAAAACACTGCTCTCAGTTATCCCCAACCATGCTTGTTGTTTCTCTCTGTCTTCAGAGCATCAAACTACAATATACTCTCACTTTAATAGCTGATCTCAGATCGCTAAATTTGTATCCGGAGTAAGCAACACAAAAGCCTTTTTTACCCATCCAAGCATAATTTGCATCGTAAAGTAGAAAGGGTTTGAAATCTACGTCACGGTTGAAAGTGAAACACGAACAAAGTAACCTGATCTGCCAATCTCTATTATTGAGGCTGTTTTTGAACTTGAGCTAAAGAAAAACAAGCGAAATCATCTTGAAAGCAAAGATGTACTTTTCAATGTGCGTTTGGCGATAAATCCATTTTCTGCTTGGGCGAAGTTCCCAAGTCAAATGCGACAGGATGATTTGAACTATATGGGCATATGCATTGTGTATATGACGAAGACAGAAAACAAGATGTGTTTATGTGCTCCAATGGCTCAAACCTAATACTCCAAGAAAGCCTGTATGATGCATTCATTGAATAATTGGTTCAAGATGCAATGCAGGAAGATATGAAGAAAGATTTGCATGTTTGAGTGCATTTTGCTAAAATCGATTTACGCTTTCCTCAAGCGGTATCTTGAGTAAGAATAAATTATTGTTTTCTTATATATGTTTCATGGGGCTCAAATTTATATGATGTACATTGTCAGAAACATTTGATGCGACATCATAATGGAAGTGCTTTATTGTGCTCAATGAATAATGAGAATTTTTTTTTGCCATACCTTAGCTTGTGGTCATCTTCTCACTGTATAGCAGCATTGCTTTCCACATCATGGAGATGTAACGTGTTTTTATTGTTTTGGCTTTACCTGTTAATGCACTCGACTGCGGTTCAAACTGTGACCGAGAATGATACTGTGTTGCCATCCTTTTGTCTGAAATATGAAATCACAAGATTATCACCTCACTCTTTTGCTCACCTCGAGTTAACTCTATAGCAGACACGATTCAATAACAGTGGTTGTGCATTGTCACAGCTTGAGTGAAGAAGGGAGAAAGCCTTATTATTATTTTAGGCAGTGTACTTGATGTCTTCAAAACAGTCAGGAAGACGACTTAAAGGTACCTTGGAAAGTGTTAAATTCCCGGATGCATTGCAGTTCATGCAGTTTCTCCCAGTATCCATGACAGGAATGAACACTTTTTGCCCTACCAATGGCTGGTCCATTTGCCCTCCAAATGGCTATGGAGGGCATTGCAGTCCATTTCTTCAGGTGTCGGCCGAGATGCAACTTAATAGGAAAGACCATCGGACTTCAGTTAATTCTACCAACCCCTGGCGAGGTTTCAATAGCTACTCAATCAGTATCACCACAACATTTGGCTCTTGTGTATTATTTAATTGTTTGCTATTTACTTTTTGGACAGAACTGCTCAGAGGCAGCATTTAGCTCCCAACCCAAGTTGCTTGAGAAGATGATGATGGACCTTCTCATTAAATTTCTGCAGTCTCTGTGGGAGGTGTTTGTTCACCTGCAGTGGCAATTGATAGGATATTCAAGGATTTTGTTGCAGTGTTGATCAATAAATGACACTGCATAAATAAAAATAAAACGCGTTATGGTCTGCTTCAAGGAAAGTAGTACTATCAAAGACCTTTTTATCAAGACAAGATAATCCACTGGATAAGATAAAGTAGAGATGGACAATAATTACAAGTTGGATCGTCAATCTAATGCAACTTTCACCCTTGCAATTATAATCTGAATTTAGCTAAGAATCTCTTTTTTGCCCTCAAGTAGCTAAGATTATCTTTGTCTGTTTACACAATACGCATTCTCGGGGCTGAGATGTGAGGATTCCACAAGAGAAAGAATCCGCCTCATGAGGTCAATTTTAGAGATCATCGTTTTTAAAACTGGAGGAAGTTCGTAGATTCTAAGAGAAACTTTCACTCTCACAAAGTGAGAAATCCCTTACAATAACATTATGGACTAGCAAAAAGTAAAAAGCCCATGAAAAATGACGGGTTGGAACAGTATATTTGATGTACAGCTTTGTGAGCATGCCAAAGTCTGAAGCCTCGGCCTAACGTCAGGTGTGCTTATATCTTCTTTATTTATGAGACATCCTACGGACATAAATGAACACTTGTTTTAAGTTGTACATGTTGTACATCACGTGCAGCGAATTTCCCCTCCCTGCCCTTGTATTTTTTTTTTTTTAACGTTCCTGTACACCGCCCTTGAGGCTCGGTTTGCAAGCCGCAGTCTACAATTCCAATATAAGACACATAATTACTCTTTTATGGAAAATGTTTTTCGAGTTTGTTTTATTCTCGAAAATTGACCGCAGTGAACACACATTCATGTTAAAAGATTGGACTTTAAAACCCACCCTTATGAATGGGGACAGACATCTGTACAAACACACAAACTGACATTGTCTATTATATGGTAGATGAGCATGAAAGTTTTCTGATTTTGAAAGTTCATCCAGAGAGCTCATTTACGAACAACAGCAACAACGTACTATACTCTATACAGAGCATGATCGGTTTTGCCAAAGCAGTCTCTTTGCAATGGTTACAATCCTGGTTAGGTCATCACTCTGATAGGGGATACTTGATTAATGTACAGTCGTGGCCAAAAATATTGGCACCCTTGCACTTTTTACAAATAACTCACAATTTTCTCAAAAAATAAGTTGAAATTGACAAAAGTAGTTGGTCTCCACAATTATTTATTTCACTGTTAATATTACAGAACCTTTGTTTTTGATGCAGAACTCAATATATCCTTTTAAATCAGGAAATAAAAAGAAATGGCATTGACAAAATTATTGACATCCTGGACTTAATATTTGGTATTTCTCTTTGGACAGAAAAACTGCAGTCAATCGCTTCCTATAGCCATGAATGAGATTCCTACACCTCTCTTCTGACAGTTTGGCCCACACTTTTTGTGAAAACTGCTCCAGTTCACTCAGATTTGAAGGGTGCCTGCTCCCAACTGCTGTTTTCAGATCTCCCCACACGTGTTCAATGGGATTTAGATCTGGACTCATTGCTGGCCACTTCTGAACAGTCCAGCATTTTGTCTTGAACCATTCCTGGGTGCTTTTTGAAGTGTGTTGGGGTCATTGTCCAGCTGCAGGACCCATGACCTTCGACAAGGACCCAGCTTTCTGACACTGGGTTGAACATTCCATTCCAAAATCCATTGGTAGTCTTCTGATTTCATGATGTCATGCACACGTTCAAGGCACCCGGTGCCAGAGACAGCACAGCAACACCAAAACATCACTGAACCTCCTCAATGTTTGACTGTAGGGAAGGTGTTCTTATATTTGAAGGCTTCATTTAGCTTTTTGTAAACATAGAGATGATGTGCTTTTCCAAAAGCTCTAATTTGGTCTCATCTGTCCACAAGACATTCTCCCAGAAGGATTTGGATTGTTCCTGTGTGTTTTGGCAATCGGGATTTCTCAGCCAGTCCAGTCGGGATTTCTCAGCAATAGGATCCTCCTGGGTCTCCTACCATAGAACCCCCTTTCAATTAGTTGGTGATGGATGGTGTGAGTTGAAACTGTCATACCTTGTGTCTGAAGGTCAGCTTGAATCTGTTTGGCAGTTGGTCGAGGTGCTTTCTTCACCAATCGAAAAATCATTCACTGCAATCTTCAATCAAGTTTTCTCTTGTGTCCACGTCCAGGGAGGTTGGCTGCAGTGCCATGGGCCTTACACTCTGGAGATGGACTTGTAGCCTTGAGATTGTCCATGATTGGCTACAATCTTGTGTCTGACCTCAGACAATTCTCTGGTTTTCTTTCTTTTCTCTATGCTCATTGCGCTACACACGGTGACACAAAACAGCAGAATGACACCTTTTCTCCATTCAAACTGGTTGAGTGAGTGATTTTTATAGTGCAGGCACCTG
This sequence comes from Myxine glutinosa, assembly GCF_964187855.1. Classification (NCBI taxonomy): domain Eukaryota; kingdom Metazoa; phylum Chordata; class Myxini; order Myxiniformes; family Myxinidae; genus Myxine; species Myxine glutinosa. The sequence goes on from NC_136261.1 coordinate 242,752,998, forward strand.
CAACTCACCATAGATGAGTTCAATTCAAAAGTAAAGGAGAATCACCAGTTTGAAATCGAATTATTTCTCACAACTTCCAAAAGGTGCCAATAATATTGTCTGGGTCATTTTAGGATTTCTGTGTGGAATAAGCTAAGATTTTGTAATTTTTTTCAGCGTTTTTTGTTTTGTCCCACTGAAAATCAAAGAAATACAAATGTGGATACCAAAATAGTTTTTAATTTCAACAATTTAATGGTGCATTATTTGAAAAAAGTGCAAGGGTGCCAATATTTTTGGCCAGGACTGTAGCAGTAAGTTTGAAATTGGTCCAGAGATAATTTGCTTAAACTTCACAAAAACACCCTAGCATACTTAACTAATGCTGTCAGATGGGGTGCCTAGTTTAATGTCCATTGAAGGGACAGGACACACTGATGAATCGACCTGCATGTGAAATACCAAGGTAACAGGTTATAGCTAGGTCTAGATTCGAACAGGCCAGAGGCAACTGTGCACACATATATACTCGAGGCTCTCTTGTGTGCATACCTCTAGAATATGCTGTGCATAATCTCTAGGCTATCATGGCAGCCCAGCTCGTTCACTCAGCACCGTGAAATGCCGATTAGTTAGTTCAACTCAGGATGTGGATTTTTCAAACCACATACTTTATAGGAAGTGTGCAAAGTCGGCATTATTTGCCTTTGAACTGTCCCCAGCTTGCCCTGAGAGAGTGTAGCTTCATCCATAAGTTGGCAATGATACTGTGACTTGTCATTAGATGTGACTTTTAAACTGTCCCTGAATCTAACGTACTAATTTACTCCCTTGCTGTTGTCTTGTCCTTCCTCATTAGGTGCTCGTGAAGTATATTTTTGTATTTGTTTTGCCTTTCCTACTGTTTTGTTCACTGTCATTTTCAATGTTTATTATTTGCCATTTTATGGTTTGCACTTTATATTCCTCAAGGGCATACAGAAGAGTTTAGAGGTATCACTGCTCGCCTTTGAGCTGCCGAGCCCAGGTTCAAATCCATACTCAGTTATACAATGTCTACTTCGGCTTCATATGTATGGTGATGCATCAATGTGTGGACCACAAGTCTGCTGTTCGCTTATCTTCAGTCAAAGGTCCTATCAACTTCAAAGATCAGGTCTGGACAGCCAGCTCGTGAAAGACTTGTGTCAAAAACCTTACCTGGGCGAAGCACAAAATATGGCCATAATTGGGTTCCTTGAAGAATAGGAAAAAGAAGAAGAACACATAATGTCGTGTGGTTTGGCTCAGTTAACACAGAGCGTCACAACGGATGAATCGAGCTTAACAAGGCGTTTCCAATTCAATGGCGGATCGATACTCGAGCCGGGGGATTGGGGGAGGATGCCACGCTTACCTTCAAGGTCCGATGTCTTGAACCTCGAAATTAATAAATCAAACCAAACACGGAATTTAGAATGTACAAGAAAGAAATATTTATTACGGAACCCGAGTACAATGGAACCATGCCGATAAATAACTAAACCCCTATATCGGGACGTCCCCGCACCAGACTTCAGAAACTAAACAATGGGAGAGGGTGAATAAAATAAATGAAACAATGGGAGAGGGTGAATATCGTCGTGTTGTGGAATCTCTTGTGTGCATACTGTGTGAGTATATATACTCATGGCAGCCCTTGAGTGCAACCAAAATTCCTGAGTGCTCCACCATCCAGTGGAACTCCACCATCCCCACAACCATAACATGGCACCAAGCATCTTATCTGTCTCAGTAGTCCAGGCCCCAAACTCGCATCCGGACGCGGCTCCATGCTTGGCGGGAAGGAGGCCTCAGTCTGCTCTGTTTGCGCGCTCCGCTGATCAGCGCACACCACCCAGCAGGCCCCGCTAGCACGATCGTCACTCGACCATCTTTCGTCCAGCAGGCAAATTCGGATCACAAAGGAAGAGGTCCAAACGGAGACGAAAATCACAGGCAGAGGGAGGTTCGGGCAGGATGAATCCAGGAACAAGAAGGTGAAGGGAAGAGAGAAAAATGCCGACGAGCGAGCGGTTTTACTGGCGGTCTTCTGGCGTCAGCTCGCTTCCCCTCCAACCAGTGCGTCGCTTCTGATCTCATCTGTACCCTCCCATTGGCCGAGCGCTTGGCACCCTGCTCCCATGCTATTGGTCGGTGGCCAACCACAAGTCCTTCTTTACTCTCCAATCACGGGGAAGCTCTCTGCCATTCCTTTGACCAATCGCACGTCCTCCCCATCTCTGCCAATCGGTGTGGTGTTTGTTGCTCGCCCCTCCACTGGCCAATCACTAGTTCTCCAGGGCGTGGCTCCCAGCCTGCCTGGTCAATGTGTGAAAGCCATGGTGTAGCACTGTGTGGCCGCTTCCTGCTTGTCTTTCCGGTCAGTTCTTATGGTCAGTCATTGTAAGGGGGGGGGAATTTAATTAATGTGTGCACTAAGGGCCTATCTAATGTCTAGAAGAGTGCGTTGCCATAAGGGACACAGGTATGATCACCAGGTCTGATACACAGGGGAATTATCTTAGTGCCTAGAACTATTTATCACACGGTCATCCTTGTATGACCACAGGTACACACTTGATCCGACAAACCAGGCTAAACACAGAACTTATTACAGGCAAGGTTCCCTATCACGACAGCCGGACACCTACCTATGCAGATCTACCTAAATCTAGATATTCCCCTACCCCAAAATTCATAACACAGCCCCCCCCTCCCCAACCCCCCCCCCTCCCCACCACCCTGGAGCTGTAGCCCCTGCAAGGTTCACTGCAGGCGCTACCATTCCAGTCTTAGCTCTTACTGTCTCACACCTAATTAACCTATGAAATAAATCAGGAGGGCTGTGGGAAGTGAGCCGAAGCTACCTATCTATGCTCCATAACATGCTAATCCTCTTAACAATCATGCAGTCAAATATTTAGAATCATTTTAATTGGTCGTTCCTGCATAGGAAGGGAAACAAACAACACTCAAACCTATCTTAACCACAAACTTAACCGAAATCAAAACATGCAAAATTCAAAAATTCGTAAATTCAACTAATAAACATTTGTACAACCCCAGTCTACAGACCATGTCCCCCGGTGGATGCCACAAGACGCATCCTTACCTGCGGGGCCATCCCAAAGCACCCCTAAATTTCCGCGGCCCTTGTCCTGATGTTACAGGTGAGTGACATGGCTCGGTAGATTTTGCCCACTTTCATGCAACACAAACCCATAACCATTCATTCTCATTCCAAAAATCAGCAAGACATTTCAAAAATCAACAAAACACTTACTTCACCCCCCTGCAGGACCATGGCATAGATGTCATATATGTGTGTGTTCCTCTCGACTAGGCAACGGGGAGGTACCGCACAATCAAGACGGTGGGGGCGCTTTAGGCTGTGGTGCCGCTAGTCCAAAAACAAGTCACTTGACTTACAAGTTCAATTGCCCCCAACCCCCCAACTCTCACCTTTACCTCTTGGCCCCGTGACAGTCAAACAGCCCCTTTCCTCCGTTGCCCCGCCGGTGGGGGTCTCCACACACCAGGCTCCGTGGCCTCCTGCTTCAGCGCAGCTCACACGGGTCGCCGGGAGTCTCTTACCTGAGGGCGTCCAAACAGACCCTCCACCGACGGGCTCCAATTTCCAGATAACACTGGCTGTCAGGGGTAATTGCCGCAGAGGGGGGCCGCAGTCATCGCTCCTCAGAGCTTGATCTGTACCTGCGGACACGCACCCCTTCCCCACCCACACAATCCCCATAACACATTTCCTCCCCCACTGCCATTCAATTCTCAAACACATTTCCCATATAAGATGTTAGAAAAGAGGTGTTTGCCATGGCCTGCTTTCATGTGAAATCCCCTGGGTCACATTTTACCATTACATCTCAAAACACAATAATCATCACTCAATCCATTATCTCCAACCTCACGACCACATGAAACGCTACACCTCCACATAAACAAACACCACCCACAAGACTCTGTGTGGCACACATTCCAATCCCCCTCACTGGCCATGTCATCACACTCACCTGCCCCCTTCTCCAAATTACATGTCCCCAATTTAACTAAGCAAGTCCTGAAGCCTGGGACAGTAACCATCAAGGCCTTACCCCTACCTTGATGTGTAGGTATTTTCCAGTTGGTCAGGTCCAAAAGTGCCATCCACCCTCACAATCCCCAAATTTATCCCATTGGGCCTACCAAACTCACCAAATTTCACTTTTCTCCACACTGTACTGGCAGGTATGTGAATCCGCATCCAAAGGTGATTATCACGACACAACTACATGTGGCTACAACAGCTCCACACCTCTACCGTGCAAGGGCCATCGGGACAAGCCGAGTAATCGAAACGCCAACTTGACCCATGAGTGTCCATAAGGGTGTGACCCACCATCCATCTTTCGGCCCCCCTGCGAGGAACATGGCTGCACCAGCCCCAGCTGGCCAATGTGGTGAGCAGCTGCTGCCAACAACACTACCACACTCACAACCTCGGCCCTGGGGGAGACGGTCGAAGTGCGTGGCATCCACCCTCACGTCACCTACGCCGCCCTCATCCCCCAGTCCACACAACTGCAGCCCACACTTGACCACGCCAAGGTCCAGTCGACAGCCATGCTCCACCAGGAGATTCCTCCAGAAGACATGGTCCGCACACCTTGGACACCCATAGCACCACGTTGACCCGCACACTACACAACTACATCTTAATAACCCCGTGTCCCAAATATCGGCAAAGTCGCCCCCACAGCCAGTTGAAGGCTGTGTCTTGCTAATCTATCAATTTCATCACAGCCTCCAACACTTTGGTCTAACACACCTGGATCAATAATGGTGCCACTGTAAAGTGTCCATCATTTCTCTTCACAAAATCCACCCTTAAATTTGCATATAACCCTGAGATTGCCTGTGCCAAATATTTTTCACATTTTACTAATTTCACCACAGAAGGGTGCTTTTCCATACACATGCCAGCCGAGCATGGCCCAAACGATCGGCACGTTACACACTCCCGATTCAACAATCCCTTGGCTCTCTTCCCAAGCCGAGAGTCCACAAATCATAACGGAACATCTGTGGAAGGTCACTCTCACACCATCATGTTCCACAGATGCCCCAATGGTTGTCCAGTAGGCTATGTCCATCCCTGTCCATGCGGTTCGACCCGCGTCCATAGACCAGCACAGCATTGCAAGTCACCACATGCTGTCTGTCCCAGAGTCTCAGGTTCATAGACCTGCGTCCATAGACCAGCACAGCATTGCAAGTCACCACATGCTGTCTGTCCCAGAGTCTCAGGAGTCCACAAATCATAACAGAACATCTGTGGAAGGTCACTCTCACACCATCATGTTCCACAGATGCCCCAATGGTTGTCCAGTAGGCTATGTCCATCCCTGTCCATGCGGTTCGACCCGCGTCCATAGACCAGCACAGCATTGCAAGTCACCACATGCTGTCTGTCCCAGAGTCTCAGGGAGAGGGTGCCAGACCGCATGCCCCGGCAGTCACCACATCAGGCCCAAGTTGGCCGTCCACGATGCCACCACCAAGGCACGACCCACAACACCTCCCCTAGTGGTCCTCATATTACGCCATCCTAGGCCTGTGAAAAACCACCTCGGACCCCATGGAGGTCTTAACCCCCACCAGGGTCCAGTGACCCTGCCGGCCCAAGCCACACGCTCGGGCGGCACCCCAATGGACAAGGGACGCCACACTCCACCAGACCCCCCCCCCCCCCCCCCGTGGGGCCCAGGTCATACCACGACACCCATGGCTGGACCCCACGTCCAAATCTCGCCAGCCCAGCCCCCCAACTGGCTAGCATCACCAAATTTACAAAGGGGCAACTTTTCCCCGAGGCCATGCCCAATGACATCTCCTGGTCCAAATTCCGCAGCCCAGGGACCAACTCCCACCATGGCTGTTCCACATCCAATTCCCATTGCAATTTAACTTTATTTTTCCTTTTAAAATTTTTAGCCTCATGTGCCCAACCACCGCAGCTGCAGGTAACAACCCCATCCTCAGATTGTTCTGCCCCTCCCTGCAGCTGTTCCAAATTCCCGACAGGGACCAAATCCTCTGAGGCTCGATCTCCCGACTCTCCAAGGTCCAAATCCAACTCGGAGCCAACACACTCCCCCTGCTGGTGGTTGGGCACATGAGGTTGGGCAGTTTCAGAGCCTCTGGTGCCCAATTTGTGTTCGTGGTGAGGGTCCCCTCAGTCACCTCAACCGCCTCCTCGGACCGACTCACCTCATCCCCCAAACTCCTTTGGGCCTGGTAAAACTCGACCTTGATGCTATTGTCCCAGGTCTCCAGCCGCTGGATCAAATCATGCTCATCATTCACATTCCCAATCATTTCTGGCCCCCACAGGCCTTGATTAATTAACCCCCGCTCCTGCTCTGTTACGCGGGCTTCCAGCCCCTTTACCTTTTCGGCCAATTCACCCCCTTGTTGTTTAAGGAGTCCCCATTCCTCACTCTGTTTTCGCATTCTGGCATCCACCCGGCCCCGATAGCCCGCCAGGTCTCCATTTGCTTTATCAATTCGGGTATTTGTGGCACTAATTCTTTCCTCCAACTTTTCCCCCATTCGGACAGCCTGGGTCATGCCCACCTCTATTTTTGACATTAATTCTTCCCGTTTAAGTTCAATTTCTACCCCCATGGATTTTTCCATCTCCCCCACTTCAGTTTCTACTTTACCCTCAAATTCCCCCAGTCTGTCCGTAATTTGGTTTTGCACTCTCCCTTCTATGCCATCAATTCGTTCCCGCAGTTGTGTTATTTCCCCAAATGTTCCTTCCAATTGTTCATTCATCCCTGTTATTTCATTCCCATGTTCATTTATTTGCTCATTCATTCCCTCTATCTTCCCCTCCAATCCATCAATTTTGCTGCCCATTCCTTCAATTTGTCCTTTCAATCCCTCCTTCAATCCATCAATTTGCCCCTCCAATTTTTCCTTCAATCCTTCCATTTTATCACTGGGCATTCAATTCCCCCTTCAATCCATCAATTTTATTTTCCAATTGCTCACTCATTGTGTCCATTTTATTATTCAATCGCTCACTGCGCTCACTCTGAGCATCCATTTTGCTATTTAATCGCTCATTCTGAGCATTCATTCCCTCAAATTTATCGTTCATTCCCTTCATAAAACTCATCATCTCGACCTGGAAAGCGTTCGGGACCGTCTCGATGGCGGGAAAAGTTCAATTTCTGCTCTCCACCCCATCTACAATCAGCTCACTTCGAACCCCGGCATTTCCTTCACGCTCGTCCAACTCGGCGTCTGCCATTTCGCCGTTAGCTGAAGCGTTTCCCGCTCGCGTATTTTACCTCAGAAATAAAAATTTTTAATTTAGCGACACACCATCCGCGTCTTTCCCCATGCCAATCGACTACGAAAATTTTTATCGCCTCAACTGTAAAAAAAAAAAATTTCCTTCCGAATTCTCCACACTCTTGACACCAGTTATACTATAGGGTTCAAATACCACTCCTGACTACCATTTGTCATGTGGTTTGGCTCAGTTAACACCGAGCGTCACCACAGATGAATCGAGCTAAACGAGGCATTTCCAATTTAGTCTAGTAGGAAGACTAGGTCCCCCTGCACCCCCCGGAGATATACTTCTAATCAGTGTTTCTAGATTGGAAAAAATGTGTAGAAAATGACTAGCTATGGCCCCAAGCTGAAAAAATGTCCCACATACCATTTTTATGCAAATTACTGCTGCCATTATCAAAAAAACGATTTTTGACATATCTCAGCCAATATTGCAGATAATTGAAAAATGAAGGTGTCTAGACCCATGTTTTGAAGGGCATAGATCATGATAGAACTATTCATAACATGATTACATGTGTCTATGGTATACTAGTATGCTAATTAGTGCTTTATTTACAAAATAATCACAGTTTTACGAAATAATAGACTCATATTAAGGTCCGTCTACACAGACGTTAACACAAAGTTTTATTTTTCTAAATACCCTGTGAAATTCACCGAATGCCCTGTGAAACCTGGGATTCTTCTCCAGCTTTTTCAAGGGCCCGACTTTTCCCTTCCCTTTGAAGGCACTGGTGCAGTCTTCTCCGCTGAACACATAGTACCCCAGGAGAGTGGCACAGTAGTCCTCTCCCAGGGATTCTGCCAGCTCAGAGACGTTGACAAGTTGGCGATGCTTCCCTGACCCTGTATCCAGGTACACCGTCAGCTTGATGTTGTGGGCATGGTGGAGCAGGATCAGGAGGATGTCTGTGTCCGGTGTTCTGACTACAGCGTTCTTGTATCCGATGGTAGCAGCATGATGGAGGTACAGAACCACCCTGGTATCAGTCTCTTCCTGGTTGCTGTAGATCGTGGGGAGTTCACGTACCTCGACCTGAAACACAAAAAGGCACCGCATTTCAATCACCAGTCACTGCCAGTTTCAGTATATCTCCGGGGGGTGCAGGGGGACCTAGTCTTTTTTTGATAATGGCAGCAGTAATTTGCATAAAAATGGTATGTGGGACATTTTTTCAGCTTGGGGCCATAGCTAGTCATTTTCTACACATTTTTTCCAATCTAGAAACACTGATTAGAAGTATATCTCCGGGGGGTGCAGGGGGACCTAGTCTTTTTTTGATAATGGCAGCAGTAATTTGCATAAAAATGGTATGTGGGACATTTTTTCAGCTTGGGGCCATAGCTAGTCATTTTCTACACATTTTTTCCAATCTAGAAACACTGATTAGAAGTATATCTCCAGGGGGTGCAGGGGGACCTAGTCTTTTTTTGATAATGGCAGCAGTAATTTGCATAAAAATGGTATGTGGGACATTTTTTCAGCTTGGGGCCATAGCTAGTCATTTTCTACACATTTTTTCCAATCTAGAAACACTGATTAGAAGTATATCTCCGGGGGGTGCAGGGGGACCTAGTCTTCCTACTAGACTAATTCAATGGCGGATCGATACACGAGCCGGGGGATTGGGGGAGGATGCCACGCTTACCTTCAAGGTCCGATGTCTTGAACCTCGAAATTAATAAATCAAACCAAACACGGAATTTAAAATGTACAAGAAAGAAATATTTATTACGGAACCCGAGTACAATGGAACCATGCCGATAAATAACTAAACCCCTATATCGGGACGTCCCCGCACCAGACTTCAGAAACTAAACAATGGGAGAGGGTGAATAAAATAAATGTCTCGTTGTGTTGTGGAATGTGGTGCGTCTTATCTGTCTCAGTAGTCCAGGCCTAAAACTCGCGTCCGGATGTGGCTCCGTGCTTCATGGGAAGGAGGCCTCAGTCCGCTCCGTTCGCGCGCTCCACTGATCAGCGCACGCCACCCGGCAGGCCCCGCTCGCACGATCGTCGCTCCACCGTCTTTCAACTAGCAGGCAAATTCGGATCGCAAAGGAAGAGGTCCAAACGGAGACAAAAATCACGGGTAGAAGGGAGGTTTGGGCAGGATGAATCCAGGAACGAGAAGTGGAAGGGAAGAGAGAAAAACGCCGGCGAGCGAGCGGTTTTACTGGTGGTCTTCTGATGTCAGCTCGCTTCCCCGCCAACCAGGGCGTCGCTTCCAACCTTCCCGATTCTTCTGATCTCCTCCGTCCCCTCCCATTGGCCGAGCGCGTGGCACCCTGCTCCCATGCCATTCGTCGGTGGCGAACCACAAGTCCTTCTTTACTCTCCAATCATGGGGAAGCTCTCTGCCCTTCCTGTGACCAATCACACGTCCTCCCCTACTCTGCCAATCGATGTGGTGTTTGTTGCTCGCCCTTCCACTGGCAAATCACTAGTTCTTCTGGGCGTGGCTCCCAGCCTGACTGGTCAATGTGTGAAAGACATGGTGTACCACTGCATGGCCACTGCCTGATTGTCTTTCCGGACAGTTCTTATGGTCAGTCATTGTAAGGGGGGGGATATTTAATTAATGTGTGCACTAAGGGCCTATCTAACGTCTAGAAGAGTGAGTTGCCAGAAGGGACACACGTATGATCACCAGGTCTGACACACAGGGGAATTATCTTAGTCCCTAGAAATATTTATCACAGGGTCATCATTGTATGACCACAGGTACACACTTAATCCGACAAACCGGGCTAAAAACAGAAATTACAGGTGAGGTTCCCTATCACACAGCCGGACACCTACCTATGCAGATCTACCTAAATCTAGATATTCCCCTACCCCAAAATTCATAACAATAATATCATCACTTTTTGTTTGCTATGTTTACTTATTAGCTCGTCCCCCAGGAGCGAGGGGTTTTACAATTACTTCTGTCTATCTTTATCTTTCTGTGTATCTGTTTGTCTGTCTGGGCCATGACCTTTTTACCATTTGAGCTTTTGCCATCAAATTTTCAACAAAGTTAGTTTTTATTGTGAGAATATGGAGAATTCAAATTAATAATTTGTTAAAAGGTCAAAAGGTCAAGGACCAGCAACACCTAAAAGCATCGATTCTCATCCAATTGACCTGAAATTTCAATGTACCATCTCAGTTTTGTCATCAAATTTCCAACAAGGCTTTATTATGAGAATATGGAGAAGGCACATTAATAATTTGGTCAAAAGGTCAAAGGTCAGTGTCATGCAAATTAATAATTTGGTCAAAAAGTCAAAGGTCAGTGTTATGCAAATTAATAATTTGGTAAAAAGGGTCAAAAATCAGCATCACACAAACTAATAATTTGGTCAAAGGTCAGCATCACATAGAATCGTCCATTATCATCCAATTGACCTGAAACTAAGAATTTGCATATTGGGTCACTCATTTAGTTCACCAATCAAAAGCTAGAAGCCAATTGGTTTTTTTTAGACCAAAAGGTCAAGGTTGCAAAAAATTGTTAATTTTCATCTGATTGATCTGTAATTTTATGAATTTGCTTGTTGTGTCACTGAATTGGTTCACCATTCAAAAGCGAGAAGCCAATTGGTTTTTTTAAGATGAAAAGGTCAAAGGTCAAGGTTGCATAAAATCATCAAATTTCATCCGATTGACCTGAAATTTTAAGATTTTGCATGTTGGGTCACTGAATTGGTTCACCAATCAAAAGGTAGAAGCCAACTGTTTTGTTTTTTAAGATCAAAAGTTCAAAGGTCAATGTTGCATAAAATTGTAAATTTTGATCCGATCGACTTGAAATTTTAAGAATTTGCCTGTTGGGTCACTGAATTGGTTCACCAATCAAAAGCTAGAAGCCGATTGCTTTGTTGTTGTTTTTTTGGATGAAAACGTCAAGGTTGCATAAAATCATCAATTTTCATTTTGCATCTTTTTTTAGCGGTTTTCGTCATGTTTGGCAACGGAAGAAGCAGAAGACGTCTGAATACAAAGTGAAGCAGATGGGCTTTGCATTTTCAAATCCTTTCTAGTTTCTTTATTATTTGTTGGGAAATGTCTAGCAACGAATGTCACTTGTACAAATGGCCTCTAGGGAGGTGCAGAGGCTTACAGATGCTTAAATATAGATGTTGCTTGCTGTGCATTCTAAGGATGATGCAAAAGCTCAGAATTTGAGGAAAATTGCTTCACAGGTCACTAAAAAGTACTTTTACGTTGTTGGAATCTTTTTGAAATTTATGATTTTTTTTTTTTTTTTTTTTTAACCTCAGAAGAGATATCAACATTTACCTCAGCGAATGTCAATCGCGGTGTCAGTATTTGATGAACTTATAAAGACTTAGGTGACATAAGTGTGACCAGCATGTGCACGGGATTCTTCCCAGAAGAATGAGTGGTCGCATTAGCTTGTACGACTTAAAATGAGCGAGTTTTGTTTTGACGTTTGGGCCAGTTTTACATGTTGTATCCCTAAGGAATGAAACGAACGTTTTCCTGGCTTACAATTGTATTTGAAGTCACACATGCCTCAAAATACACTCACTTATATAGAATTGAACACTGAATCCGAAAATGTAAGTGAAATTGCCTTGTTTTTGTTTTTACATTATCTTTTATATATTCTAAATATATATCTGTGCAGTGTCTGTCTTATGTTGTCTTGTCTTGTGTTGTCACTGAACTACTCCCTCAAACTTTTGTGAAATCGTACTATTCCAACTTGACCCACGGCGTTCTAGTTACATGTGTATTTTACAAAGTATTTTCCTGCTGGTTAAAGTGTACATCTGTGATTTATTACCTTCACCAGAGGAGAGGGTATTGCATTTGGGTCAGTTTGTCTGTTTGTTTGTCTATCTGTTTGTTCGCACATTATTTGCCCAAGTAGACTACAATTTTTACACATTATCTTTTTTTTATCCAAGCATCTCTACTTTCGTATGTACAATTAGAATGCAAGTAGGTCTATAAAATACGTACCTATAAAACCACACAAAGTCCGGGTGAGGTTATGCAATCCCTGATTGCTCGTTCTGGTTTTAAATGTTGTAGATTCCAGTGAATGATGGATGACGAAAGAGTAGGCTATATCCTGTGACAAATGGGACAGAAGTAGGGACCCATGTAAATTCCACTTAATGTAAAATGTAATGTCAAAACCTCAACTCTCCTCTCCTCCTTCCCCACCCCCTCTCTCTCCCACATCCCCATCCTCTATCATGCCCCACATTCTCCCCTCCTCCACCTTTCTTTCCACCTGCACCCCCACTCTCTCCTATTCCCCTCCCTCCCCGTCACTCTGTCCGCCTCCTTCATTCTTTCCTCTCTCTGCTCCCCTCGCCCCTCTGTTCCTCTCCCTTCCTTTACTCAGTACCCCACCTGCCCCCCCCCCCTCACTCTGTCCCCAAGCCTGATGCTGGTTTAACGGTTAAGGTGGCTAGCTTAAGATCTTAGGGTCTTGAGTTTGAACTCCTGTCGTGCCATTGAAATAACACCAGGTGGGTTGACTCAGCCTGTCATCCTTCTGAGGTTGGTAAAACGAGTACGAGCTTACTGGAAGCAGGGGCACTGCATGCGCAGCACATCTGCGCTTCCAGAAAATGATGCAACCAGCAGCTCCAGGCTGCATATGAAGCAACGACTCTGTCCCACTCCCTCCCCCCCTCTCTCTCCCACTCGCCTCTCCTCCTCTTCCATGCAGCACACCCGACCAGAAAAGGCTATTAAAATGCATTTTGCCCTGTTGTCATCAATATGCATACAATTTTCTTCCCGTTTCTTTGCAACCGAGTCTTAAACTATCTTAGCGACGATGAAAAATGAAATTCGATATCGAATTTGAGTTGAGATAAAGCCGTGAGAGAGACAGAAAGCACGAGTCTAACTAACAAAAGAGGCCTATGAAACCTCAGACCTACACGGAGTATAGAAATGCGGCGGCAGCAGTATAGAAATTGTGGGTGGAGTCAGGCAAACTGTCCAACAAATGGGTGGAACTCGCACACACGCACAAATGGACTCATGCACGGACACACACACAGGTCAAGATAAAGGGCTTTGAAGGTTGCCAGATATAATGTTGCCTTCTTACAATAGAAAGGATTTAAATTCGGATCTTTCTATTCTAATTCCCAATGGATAAAATTCGACTTGAAGAATTTGGAATTTTATTCTTTTTTTATTTGCTTCTGGTATCAAAGGAGCTTTGAGGAGAACGATTAACTTTAGAGGAAAGCGGTGAATGCCACCACTCGAGAATAATTCAATAGTGTGGAGAATTTTGGGCAATCACTTTTCATGCCAAAACTAATTCTGCAACTTCTGTATCTCTTCCATGGATTACAAAGAAATGGATTACAAAGACATATTATTCTGATCAGTGAATTGGTAAGATTTAGGAATCAAATTCTGGAACAAACTCCCATGCTCTCTTCAATCCCTCTCCTCCCTCCAGGTCTTTAAAACAGCTGTTCATCACCATCTCTCATCTTCCCCCATCCAAAACCTTGATCTTTTCTACCCCCGTTAAAACACCCCAAATCTGCCTCTTTAAATCCCCAACTTCTGTCCTGAAATTCCTAGTAGTATTAATTTGCTTTAAACCGTGTACCCCTCCCTCCTCCCTCAGCCCTCCCCCTTCCACAGATCTACCGACGTCCCTGTTCTCTTCTGTTGTTGTGCGCGTGTCCTTCCCTCCATCCCCCTCTTGGCCCCCATGCTCCCTTCATTTCTTTTAGTATCATTATGCTCTATTTAAAGCAGGTTTCACATTTGTACAGACAATGACTAAATTTTTCGGAAATCGAAGAAACAATGCTTGCATAAAAGGGTTAATATAAAGTTAATTGTTGAAGTTTTGTGAATGCTAGGTTATTAAAATCATCCACCACGTCCTATCTATACATTGTGAAATAATTTCAGCATCTACATATCACGAAATAGTAATCAGATCAGTTGAAAACAAAAACACGCTACATTTTCGATTTTGCAAATGAAACATGACCTTTTGACCTCAGAGGAAGTCACCTGATAATTAAAGGTGTAAATTGGATTATAGCTGTGTAGATATATGATGTAGCTTCACAATGAATCATAATTTGTCAAAATATGTTCAGTAGAAGTGAAGTTATAAGCAAAAATGCTACCCTGCTCCCCTAAAATTCAACTTCCAGATTATATGGAGGTGGGTTTGTTTACAGAGTGATGACTATCATTAAGCTACTAGATAGGCAGGCTTATCATACCAATATATAAACTGGAGACATGTACAAAGACAAAAATACCAAAATTGTTTGCTGACCTTGGGTGGTACCAATTTGTTAAAATATCAGTATTGGCCCCTGGACTAACGAGCCTCGATTCTGTATACAAAAAAACAAAAAAAATCAAACCGGTACTTTTTTGGACTTCACCTGAAGGAACTTGAGAGAGCTTCATGTTTATTAGTCCCCTACAATTTTCACTGGAGGGAACTATATGTTTGTTCTCCCTCAGTCTGTCGGTGTTCATCTGTCTGTCATTCCATTTGTCCATCTGTCCGTCAGTCAGTCCCACCTGTGGTTTTCCAGACTTTTTTCCCATACCCTTTAACATATTCAACTGAAACTTGGGACATGGCTTCATTATGATAAGTTACAGAAGAAGTTCGAGTTTCAGGGCATTTCGTCAATTTATCACAGAGTTATGCCATTTTTTTGCCTTAGTTAAAATATCACATCAGTAGGGGACATGGATTACAAAGCAATTCTCACTCTTGATGTAATAACTATCAAGCATGTGAACTCATGTAGAGTTTGATGGCACCCAGAAAATCGTGGTGGCAAAAGAAGATTATTGACCACATTGCTCTTTCTCCGATGGATCGCGAAAACAGAATCAAATTTTAACACGAGACAGTTGCTTGAAGTGTGTTTTCATTCCTAGTCGGATCAGGATCAGGTGAAACTACACACAGTCATCGTTTTGTGGGCAAAGCTATCAAAGTGTACTGAAATTAGATATTGCCCTCCACTACTGTAGAGGGGGAATTTAGCTGACAGTCTCATCTACTAGTTTTGTTTAAGGATTCTGAAGATCCACAGGCAACTTTCAAATGAAGACAGTGTCATATCCATTACACTCGAGGATGGTGATCTAAGGGGAATGTGCCAACCAACTCAGCCTGAGTGGGCAATACTATGGTTTTTTCCCCCTCCCACCTCCTGCCCCCCCCCCCCCACCCCCTCTTATCTCTCCCCATCCCCAACCATAAGAACAAGTACCATCCGGATATCTATCTGTAACCCTATTTGTGAACGTCTGTTTGTTCGGTTGTGCCTCATGGACAGCCTAAGTAAGTGACTTAGAGAGGGAAAGGGGGGTCCATGGGGGGTAAATTTTCATAACAGAAAACATGGGCGCATCAGATTTAGACGAGGGGCGTGCCCAAGTGGCGTGGCAGCGGGTGGAGGAGTATCATAAATGACAATAAATAAATGACATAAATAAATGATATGTCAATAAATGACATAGCAGAGTGGAGGAGTATTATGGTCAAGGCAGGGTAGGAGCATGGTGCCATGGGACATAACCCCTTATAAAGGGAAGAGGAGGAGAACAACAACTCAAGAAATTTGGATTAGAGATCAAAAGATGAATATGAGGTATTGAGGGAACAGTACAGAAGGTCTGCTATTATTTCTTGATATTTCTATGCATATATGTTTTACCATTGTAGAACAATAGCACTTTTTATGTTGAGTTCTCACATTTCAGGTAAGCCTAAGTATTGGAACAGCTGAACTTAAAGTAAATTAAAGTAGTGTAATTGTTTGTATTTGGTTGTATATCCCTTGCATGTAATAACTGCATCAAGCCTGTGATCCATTGACATCACCAAACTCTTGGTATCTTCCTTTGAGATGCTTTGCCAAACCTTTACTGCAGCCATTTTCAGTTGTTGTTTGTTTTGGTGGTTTCTGACTTTAGTCTCCTCTTCAGCAAGTGAAATGGATGCTCCATTGGATTTATATCAGGAGATTGACTTGGCCAGTCTAAAACCTTCCACTTTTTCCCTGATTAACTCCTTGGTTCCGTTGGCAGTGTGTTTTGGGTCATTATCTCGCTGCATGGTGAAGCGCCGCCCAATGGGGTTGGAGGCATTTTCTTGTACATAGGGAGACAAAATAATTCTGTACACTTCCAAATTCATTCTGCTGTTGCCATCATTAGTTACATCATCTATAATGATGAGTGAGCCATTTCCTGAGCCATGATACTACCTCCACCATGCTTCACAGATGAGGTAGTATGCTTTGGATCATATTCAGTTACATCCTTTCTCCACACTCTCACCTTTCCATCACGTTACGACAGTTATATCCAAGAACAAGAACACATTCACAAAGATAAATACAAAAGAATTACCAGACATTTGAACACAAATAATCAAACAATTCCGGAAGCGGTCAAAGATGGTGGTAAAGCTTCTTCTACTTCCTGAACGTCATCATACTTAACTCAGAAACGTGATCAACGGCACATTCACCAGCATACAGTATATTCAACAAAAAGGTAAAATGATGATTTGACATTTGTGATGGATTCTGATTTGGATGTAATTGCTTTCCCATTGTATTTGCCCTCATTTCAAATATGTTAATGTTTCTTTTTCGCTTGAGCAACGCCGGGTACTCCAGATATAAACGCTTATATAGTTTACTCGGGGTACAAATGCAAATACAACTTTGTCTGGGGGTAACATAGGCTTTGTGGCCGCGGCCTCATGTGGGGATGTGGGGGACCAGGAGAGAAGCGTAAATTCTCTATGTAAATGTGTACCGTGTAGCACCATCTGGTGATGGTGGCAGGGGGTATTGCAATTTCCTTTTTTAACCTGGGCAACACTGAGGTTATGAAGCACTCTTTGCTTGGATAAATTTTTCCTCCTTCCCTTCCTCCCCTCCCCAAAATGGAGAGGCCTGTCAAAGCTCCCTCCCCCTCCAAAAAATGTATATGCAGTATATCTCTACCCCTCTCCCTGCCTTTCCCTCCCTTCCTTTCCCCCTCTCCTCCCTCCCCCTCCTGTCCTCCCACTCCCTCCCCCCCCCCTCCACCTTCCTCCCCCTTCTAGCAACAGCTGCTCCTGGACTCTCTGTCCTTTCCTTCTGACAAGGTGGAGAAGTTTCTGTCAACCCTCAAATATGATTCTGCAACTGGACCTGACGGTATCAGCCCACGATTCCTAAAATCCTGCTTCTGCCACTCTATCTCACCCTCTCTCTGTTCTCTTCACCCTCTCTTTTGCTCAAGGTCATCTGCCATCAGCTTGGAAATCAGCCAATATCACAGCTTTACACAAAAAAGGTGCAAAACAGATCCTTGCAACTACAGACCAATCAGCCTTCTCCCAATTATCAGCAAAGTCATGGAATCCATTATTGCTTCGGATATCAAATCTTTCCAATTCTCTAATGGCTTGATCTATGATCATCAATTTGGTTACAGACCAGGTCACTCTACGGACCTGCTGCTTCTGCTGTCTCAACAATGGATGGAAGGTCCTCAATGCCAAACAGGAAATTAGAGCTGTCTCCCTTGACATATCACGTGTCTTCGATACGGTGTGGCACCCCGCTCTGCTCACCAAACTCTCCTCCTGTGGTATCCATGGAAATCTCCACGCATGGCTTGTGGACTTCCTCTATAGTCGTAGTCAACGGGTGGCCCTGAATGGGTTTCTCTCATCTCCCCTTCCTGTTCAGGCTGGAGTTCCCCAAGGCAGTGTTCTGGGCCCTGTGCTTTTTCTGGTCTTCATCAATGATCTCTCTGACTCCCTTGAAAATCCTCTCTATCTCTTTGCTGATGACTCCACTCTCTGCTGCTCCATTCCTCATCCCTCAGATCAGCAGTCTGCAGCCTCCTCACTCTCTGTAGACCTGGACAAAATCACAGACTGGTCAAACAAGTGGAACATGTATTTCAATCCAGACAAATCTCACACTCTTACTCTGTCTCTCCGAAGTTCTGTCACTCCAGCTTTTGGGTCTCACTATCTGCCATGATCTTTCCTGGGAAAACCACAATTCAAATCTGGCCTCCAAACCCAGTCCCCGACTGGGCATCCTCCGTCATGCGAAGTCCTTCCTTGTGCGAAGTCCTTCCTTGGCACACGTGAGCTCCTCACCACATACAAGGCTTTCATCCGCAGCTCAATGGAATAATGTTCTCCCCTCTGGGCCGGTGCTCCAGCCTCACACCTAGCTCGGCTTCACGCTGTTGAAACCAAAGCTTTCAGAATCATTGGAATCTCCAGCGATGAAGCTAACTCCGAGGGCCTCTCACTTACTCACCAAAGGCAGGTTGGTGGTCTGTCTGTCTTCTACTGACTCCTCTCTGGCCTTGGTCCCCCAGCTCTCTCTGGGCTCTGTCCCCCAAATATTCCGACAGGTCGCACAAGCTCCATCTGCAACCCTCTTATGGTGAAACTGCCAAAATCAAGACTCTCTGCTCACCTTCACTCCTTCATTCCTCTTTTCTCCCGCCTCTGGAACAAACTCGCTCACTCTCTTCAATCCCACTCCTCCCTCCAGGTCTTTAAAACAGCTGTTCACCACCATCTCTTATCCTCCCCCATCCAAAACCTTGATCTTTTCTTCCCCAGCTAATTTCACCCCAGATCCACTTTTTTGAAATACCAACTTCTTTCCTGGAAGTCCTTGCAGCATCCTTGTGTTTCATACTTCTCCCCCCCCCCCCCCCCTTCCTACGCCTCCTCCCAAGCCCTCTCCCTCACACAGATCTCCCGATGTCCCTGCTTTTATATGTTGTGTTTGTGTGCTTCCCCTTCCCTTCTCTCCCCATCTTGTCTACCGCTCCCCTTATTATGTCCTTTGTGTGTCTGTTTTGATTTTTTTGTGTGATAAATGTTAGCTGTTTCACGAGCCTCGATCCTGTATACCAAAAAAAATAAAAAAAATAAATAGAGACGTGTCGAATAATTCGTCCATCAGCGAAGCGATGGTAGGCTCTTCTAGTGCTTAAATAAAATTGAGGGACTGAACAAAAAAAGTGCGATTGTTCTACAATGGCAAAACATGCACAGAATTGCCAATAAATAAAAGCTGACCTTCTGTTCCCTTGCCTCACATTAATCCTTTGATCTCAAATCCAAATTTCTTGAGTATATAGGTTGCAATAATAACAAATTTGACTTCACTGTTCCAATACTTATGGAGGGCAGTGTAAATTAAGTGTGGTGGGGAAATTGTTGAGGATTTGCCTCATGATAACAGTGACAACGCTGCCCGTTAAAGTTGACTGCTTGTTTTCCACACTATTAATACCCACTTATTCCTCCAGGAGCATTGGAAAGTCACCCGATCCTCCTCGATAGGGGTGGGGGGAGGGTTCACCCTTTGGAAATACAAAAACATGTGTAAAATTTGGTGTACATCGGGCCAGTCCTGTTTTTACCTCCGCCACCGAAGGTGGATGGAGGTTATGTTTTCACCCCTGTCTGTTTAGTCTGTTCAAAAGGTTGTGGACAGATTCGGACAAAACTAGGTGAACAGGTTGCATGTGTGACAAGGCCAAATTGATTCGATTTTGGTGAAGATTCGAATACGGATCGGGATATAAGATTTTTTTGATTTTTAAGTGATTCTTCACCATTGAGATATAGGGTGTAAAACCACATATTGTTACGGGGTCCTCCCCTATCCCCTGGTCTCGGTAAACCTCCGAACCCCGAGAGGGTCCCCGGCAGAAAAATATGTTATCCTTTGTTGAAATTAATCAATAATGAAACTCTCAATGAAACCATCAAATGAAACAATCAAATCAATAATGAAACCACACTAAGGGTTGAACAAATATTATATTAAAAGCACACCAAAAAGCACCCTACAACAAAGGGGCAATCACCCCTGCAATCCAATCTTAAGATGGTACCCCAGCTCAGACTCACGGCACCCCCAGGGACTGGAGCAGAGCCCTTCTCAATGTCTCTAGCACACAACGGTGCTCCCGGCGTAGAGGCGATGGCGATGAGGCGGGAACGGAGATGCAGGTAAGGCGGGGACCGTCACGTGGTCCCAGCCAACCCCAATTGGCGGTGGAAAGAGGAATCCCCAAAGACGCTATCCAAACGTGTACCGACACCGTGCAGTCGCGAACCGCACCGTATTCTTCAAAGGCCGCTGTCGCGCACCCACATCCTCGGCAAACCACCGGAGGGCTGGACCAGCAGACGCGACTAGTCAAGGGTCCGCGAACGACGCGCGAGGTCCCCGAAATGGCGGTATCTTCTTCCTCGGGTCGCAGCTGCTAGGCGAAGATTCTCCGGAATCTCCCACCTGTACCTGGCTTCACAGGCTTTTCCACGACACCAGCGGTATCAACGATCGCACGAGATTCCTTTCCAGGACTCGAAGTTCCCTCTCCATGGACGCTCGACCAAGCTGGGTGCGGAGCTGTTCCCAAATGCCTCCTTTTTATCTCCGCCTTCCGCGCTCCTCTTCCTCGCTCCCTTTTGCCTTCCGGGTCACCATCCGATTTCCGGCCACATTTTACCAGGAGCGCTTTTAAACCTTTTAACCACAATAACCCTTACTGAGAACCAACAATAAGAATAATACCAACAATAATTAGAGCCGAATCCGTAACAATATATGTTCTAGCATGATGTTTCAAAAACTTATGGATGACTTGTGACAAAACTTGGTGGATGAGTTGGTCAGACGAAAAGAACAAGCCATTACATTTTGGTTCAGGTCTGAATCCAGATCTGGCCTATCAGTGGAATACTGACGATATGCTCTCCACCGAGTGCCGTTCTAGTTTTCTATAATTTTCAGTTGTACATACACACAAATAGATAATTACCTTATTCAATATGGTAGAATTGACATGTTTTTGTACCTCAGGGCCAGTATGACTGAGAAGCCCCATGCAGACCAGGTTCTGCTACTGAACATTCATACACAGATGGTTTGAATCTACGAGGGTTTCCCAAAAAGTTTTGCAACACCATTTTTTTATTGATAGTAATTTATTCTAGAATTATTTGAACATACTCATAGGATAACTAGATTTATTTATGACACTCCTCATTTTTCGACATAATCTCCATCAACTTCAACAGCCTTGCAACAGCGAGAAACAAGAGTATGTATCCCCTTCTTGTACCCATCTGAATACTGCACTCGCACGTCTCGCAGGCACTTCTTCAATAACCTCGTCATCACTCCCATACCTTTTCCCACGGATGGCATATTTGAGGGCTCCAAAGAGGTGGAAATCTGAGGGAGCAAGATCTGAGCTGTAGGGTGGGTGGGGAAGAACAGTCCATCTGAGTTTTGTGATTGCTTCTTGTGTTTTCAAACTTGTGTGTGGCCGTGCATTGTCGTGTTGAACCATTTCAGCAACATTTTTGTGAGGTCGAATTCTCCTCTCCTAAAACGCCTCTGCAATTTTTTAAGAGTTTTAATGTACAGATCTGAGTAATGGTTTGACCACGTGGCATAATGTCTACCAAAATCATGCCTTCTGCATCCCCAAAAAAAGTGGCCATGACTTTCCCTGCTGAAGGGGTAACCTTAGACTCCTTCTAAGGAGAAGTTGGATGATGCCATTCCATTGACAGTCTTTTGGTCTACTGTTCAAAGTGATGGATCCATGTTTCATCCCCAGTGTCGATCCATGACAAAGCTTTCACCATCAGCCTCGTAACGGGAGAGAAAATCTGAACACACTTCTTTCCGCAAAGTTTTGTGATCGTCGGTTAGGCTTCGTGGAACCCAACGTGCACACACTTTTGAATATCCTTAGGCATCAATAATGTTGTTCACACTTCCCTTGGATACTGAGAGCTCAGTTGCAAGCCTTCTCGTTGTAATCCGTCGATCCTTTTGAATGAGTTCATCAGCACGTTGAAGCAACGCCGGAGTGTCTGCTGTTGTTGGCCAGCCAGAGCGAGGCCCGTCACTGAGCTCTAATTGGTCTTTCTCAGAACCAGCAATTCGTGAAGCCCAACTACTAATAGTGCTTTTATCAACAGCATTGACTACGTATACATTTTTTAACCACCTGTGAATGGCCGTTACTGATTCCTTCTCCACCACAAGAAGTTCAATAACAGGCCGTTGTTAAAACACTCATCACCACATAGCGCCATTTTGACGACCCTCTGCGCATGCGCTAGAAAACATATTGTTCCGCGGTGCTGCAGTAGTAAGCGGGACATTCAAAATTAACGACAGAATAAGTTGCAGACATTTCCTGTTGATTTTGACTGAAGTATAGAAAGTGTTGCAAAAATTTTTGGGCAACCCTCGTATGTTAAAACGCAACATGTTTTGCAGGTGTCAATGAAAGATGGAGGAACTTTTTGAGGAGGATTAGTTGATTGCGTCCTGACAGACATTGTATGTTATCCGAACAGCCAAATGCTACTTAATAGGGCAACTGAGAATATATGGATGGTAATTTTTTTGTTGTTGACAATGTTGAGGCTCATGAAGGAGCTAGAACATAGAACAGATCAGCACATAACAGAACAAACAAAATAGTAGAAAAAGAGAGTGTAGCACACCAACAGTAGCGATGAGGGACAAAATGGAGTAAGACTTGGAGAACTAAGGGATTTAGGAAAGACAGAAGGCTTGGGGAGGACACAGGTGGTGAATATGATGGATACATCTTGAAGCCCTGGAGAGAAGAATGAGATTGAAGAGGATGAAGAAGTTGGTTCCACAGGTGGGAAAAAAGAGAAACCAATGACTGGAAGTGAGCAGTGATTCGAAATTTGAGGAGTTTCACCAGAAGTGGGTTGCTGGCAGACCGTGTGCTCCCTGAACAACTGTGTGGCTTGGGGGGAAGGGGGAGGGTGAGGATTGGGGGAAATA